>NW_027009813.1:0-39382 GCF_036934945.1 Oncorhynchus masou masou
GTTAGGCCATATGTCTGTTATTGACCCAGAGACCAGGAAGCTAGGCCTTATGCCTGTTATTGACTCAGAGACCAGGAAGCTAGGCCTTATGTCTGTTATTGACTCAGAGACCATAGAGCTAGGCCATATGCCTGTTATTGACTCAGAGACCATAGAGCTAGGCCTTATGTCTGTTATTGACTCAGAGACCATAGAGCTAGGCCATATGTCTGTTATTGACTCAGAGACCAGGAAGCTAGGCCATATGCTTGTTATTGACTCAGAGACCAGGAAGCTAGGCCATATGCCTGTTATTGACCCAGAGACCAGGAAGCTAGGCCATATGCCTGTTATTGACTCAGAGACCAGGAAGCTAGGCCATGTGCCTGTTATTGACTCAGAGACCAGGAAGTTAGGCCATATGTCTGTTATTGACTCAGAGACCAGGAAGCTAGGCCATATGCCTGTTATTGACCCAGAGACCAGGAAGCTAGGCCATATGCCTGTTATTGACTCAGAGACCAGGAAGCTAGGCCTTATGCCTGTTATTGACTCAGAGACCAGGAAGCTAGGCCTTATGCCTGTTATTGACTCAGAGACCAGGAAGCTAGGCCATATGCCTGTTATTGACTCAGAGACCAGGAAGCTAGGCCATATGCCTGTTATTGACTCAGAGACCAGGAAGCTAGGCCTTATGTCTGTTATTGACCCAGAGACCAGGAAGCTAGGCCATATGCCTGTTATTGACCCAGAGACCAGGAAGCTAGGCCATATGCCTGTTATTGACCCAGAGACCAGGAAGCTAGGCCATATGCCTGTTATTGACTCAGAGACCAGGAAGCTAGGCCATATGTCTGTTATTGACTCAGAGACCAGGAAGCTAGGCCTTATGCCTGTTATTGACTCAGAGACCAGGAAGCTAGGCCTTATGCCTGTTATTGACTCAGAGACCAGGAAGCTTGGCCTTATGCCTGTTATTGACTCAGAGACCAGGAAGCTAGGCCTTATGCCTGTTATTGACTCAGAGACCAGGAAGCTTTGTCTGCAATTGTCTCAGAGGAGTTACTGTTAGAGGATGCATAGCTTCTAATTAGTGACCAATATGAAAGTATTTCGCTGTGTTTACGTGGTATTTGTCTTAAGTTTAGGTTGATTTTTACAGGTTTGGAAACAAAACTAAACTCAATTCCTCCCCTCTGTGTGCGTCTCGTTCTCCCTTTCCATACCAGCTTCCCAATGCTCCTTATCTAGCGTATTTCCCCTCATCTCTCCCCCTTGCTAAACCTTCTCTCGCCTTCCAATCCCTGCCTCACCCCCCCTAACCTCCCCCTCTCTCACCCGTCCCCTCCCCTCTCCCTCCCTCACCTCCCTCCCCCTCTCCCTCCCCCCCTCCCTCCCTCCCTCCCTCTCTCCCTCCATCACCTCCCTCCCCCTCTCCCTCCCCCTCTCCCTCCCTCCCTCCCTCCCTCCCTCTCTCCCTCCCCCTCTCTCACCCTCCCCCTCCCCTCTCCCTCCCTCACCTCCCTCCCCCTCTCCCTCCCCCCTCCCTCCCTCTCTCCCTCCCTCTCTCCCTCCCCCTCTCCCTCCCCCCCTCTCCCTGCCTCCCTCCCTCCTTCCCTCCCCCTCTCCCTCCCCCTCTCCCTCCCCCCTCCCTCTCTCCCTCCATCACCTCCTCCCCCTCTCCCTCCCTTCCTCTCTCCCTCCCTCATCTCCCTCCCCCTCTCCCTCCCCTCACCTCCCTCCCTCACCTCCTCTCCCTCTCTCCCTCCATCACCTCCCTCCCTCTCTCCCTCCCTTCCTCTCTCCCTCCCTCATCTCCCTCCCCTCTCCCTCCCTCCCCCCTCTCCCTCCCTCCCTCCCTCTCTCCCTCCCTCTCTCCCTCCATCACCTCCCTCCCCTCTCCCTCCCCCTCTCCCTCCCTCTCTCCCTCCCTTCCTCTCTCCTTCCCTCATCTCCCTCCCCCTCTCCCTCCCTCCCTCACCTCCCTCCCTCACCTCCCCTCCCCTCACCTCCCTCCCCCTCTCCCTCTCCCTCCCTCTCCCTCCTCCCCTCACTCCTCCCTCCCCCACCTCCCTCACCTCCTCCCCCCTCTCCCTCCCTCTCCCTCTCCCTCTCCCTCTCTCTCCTCTCCCTCTCCCTCCCTCCCTCCCTCCTCCTAACTTGTGATCCTCATCCTGTAGGGTAATACTGCAGATAACCCCACTGCAGCCCACCTGGACACACACACACACGCACACACACACACACAACCTCGCACACATATACACAGAGTCATTGACTCCAGGAGAGAGGGGGAGAGAAGGATATGTTTGAAGGAAGGAGAGAAAGCACAAGGCGACAGAGAGAGAAAGAAACCCCACATTCTGGGGGTGGAATACATAGATGGTTAAACATAGAGAGGTATAAACCCTACAGTACGTTGAAATGGGTCAAATATTTAGAAGAGAGGGATGGTGCAGTAGCCTGACCACCATCTACATGTCTCTGGCTGAACGGCCACGCCCACTAGCGTTTCCTGACCACCCATCTACATGGATCTGGCTGAACGCCACGCCACTACGTTTCCTGACCACCCATCTACATGGATTCTGGCTGAACGGCCACGCCCACTAGCGTTTCCCTGACCACCTGTCTACATGTCTCTGGCCGAACGGCCACGCCCTAGCGTTTCCCTGACCACCCATCTACATGGCTCTGGCCAAATGGCCACGCCACTAGCGCTTCTGACCACCCATCTACATGGCTCTGGCCAAATGGCCACGCCACTAGCGTTTCCTGACCACCCATCTACATGGCTCTGGGCCGAACGGCCACGCCACTCAGCGTTTCCTGACCACCCATCTACATGGCTCTGGGCCGAACGGTCACGCCCTAGCGTCTCCTGACCACCCATCTACATGGCTCTGGCCGAACGGCCACTCCCATCACTAGCTTCCTGACCACCCATCTACATGGATCTGGCTGAACGGGCCACTCCCACTACGTTTCCTGACCACCCATCTACATGGATCTGGCTGAACGGCCACGCCCACTGGCGTTTCCTGACCACCCATCTACATGTCTCTGGCTGAACGGCCACGCCCACTAGCGTTTCCTGACCAAACATCTACATGTCTCTGCCTGGTAGGCCACACCCACTGGCGTTTCCTGACCACCCATCTACATGTCTCTGGCTGAACGGTCACGCCCACTAGCGTTTCCTGACCACCCATCTACATGGATCTGGCTGAACGGCCACTCCCACTAGCGTTTCCTGACCACCCATCTACATGGATCTGGCTGAACGGCCACGCCCACTGGCGTTTCCTGACCACCCATCTACATGGATCTGGCTGAACGGCCACGCCCACTAGCGTTTCCTGACCACAAATCTACATGGATCTGGCTGAACGGCCACTCCCACTAGCGTTTCCTGACCACCCATCTACATGGATCTGGCTGAACGGCCACGCCCACTAGCGTTTCCTGACCACCCATCTACATGTCTCTGGCTGAACGGCCACGCCCACTAGCGTTTCCTGACCACAAATCTACATGGATCTGGCTGAACGGCCACTCCCACTAGCGTTTCCTGACCACCCATCTACATGGATCTGGCTGAACGGCCACGCCCACTAGCGTTTCCTGACCACCCATCTACATGGATCTGGCTGAACGGCCACGCCCACTAGCTTCCTGACCACCCATCTACATGGATCTGGCTGAACGGCCACACCCACTAGCGTTTCCTGACCACCCATCTACATGGATCTGGCTGAACGGCCACGCCCACTAGCGTTTCCTGACCACCCATCTACATGGATCTGGCTGAACGGCCACGCCCACTAGCGTTTCCTGACCACCCATCTACATGGATCTGGCTGAACGGCCACGCCCACTAGCCCCTGACCACCCATCTACATGGCCCTGGCTGAACGGGGCCACGCCCATCTACAAGCGTTTCTGACCACCCATCTACATGGATCTGGCTGAACGGCCACGCCCACTAGCGTTTCCTGACCACCCATCTACATGGATCTGGCTGAATGGCCACGCCCACTAGCGTTTCCTGAAAACCCATCTACATGGATCTGGCTGAGCCACGCCCACTAGCGTTTCCTGACCACCCATCTACATGGATTGGCTGAACGGCCACGCCCACACGTTTCTCCTGACCACACATCTACATGGATCTGGCTGAACGGCCACGCCCACTAGCGTTTCCTGACCAAACATCTACATGGATCTGGCTGAACGGCCACGCCCACTAGCGTTTCCTGACCACCCATCTACATGTCTCTGGCTGAACGGCCACGCCCACTAGCGTTTCCTGACCACCCATCTACATGGATCTGGCTGAACGGCCACGCCCCTAGCGTTTCCTGACCACCCATCTACATGGATCTGGCTGAACGGCCACGCCCCTAGCGTTTCCTGACCACCCATCTACATGGATCTGGCTGAACGGCCACTCCCACTAGCGTTTCCTGACCACCCATCTACATGGATCTGGCTGAACGGTCACTCCCACTAGCGTTTCCTGACCACCCATCTACATGGATCTGGCTGAACGACCACACCCACTAGCGTTTCCTGACCACCCATCTACATGGATCTGGCTGAACGGACACGCCCACTAGCGTTTCCTGACCACCCATCTACATGGATCTGGCTGAACGGCCACGCCCACTAGCGTTTCTTCTCCATCTGAGGCTGCATTTGCTTTCCTCCCTGTCGTCTTGTAGCCTAGTGGTTAGAGTGGTTAGCCTGTCGTCTTGTAGCCTAGTGGTTAGAGTGGTTAGCCTGTCGTCTTGTAGCCTAGTGGTTAGAGTGGTTAGCCTGTCGTCTTCTAGCCTAGTGGTTAGAGTGGTTAGCCTGTCGTCTTGTAGCCTAGTGGTTAGAGTGGTTAGCCTGTCGTCTTGTAGCCTAGTGGTTAGAGTGGTTAGCCTGTCGTCTTCTTGCCTAGTGGTTAGAGTGGTTAGCCTGCTCGTCTTGTAGCCTAGTGGTTAGAGGGTTAGCCTGTCGTCTTGTAGCCTAGTGGTTAGAGTGGTTAGCCTGTCGTCTTGTAGCCTAGTGGTTAGAGTGGTTAGCCTGTCGTCTTGTAGCCTAGTGGTTAGAGTGGTTAGCCTGTCGTCTTCTTGCCTAGTGGTAAGTGGGTTGGCCTGTCGTCTTGTAGCCTAGTGGTTAAAGTGGTTAGCCTGTCGTCTTGTAGCCTAGTGGTTAGAGTGGTTAGCCTGTCGTCTTCTTGCCTAGTGGTTAGAGTGGTTAGCCTGTCGTCTTGTAGCCTAGTGGTTAGAGTGGTTAGCCTGTCGTCTTGTAGCCTAGTGGTTAGAGTGGTTAGCCTGTCGTCTTGTAGCCTAGTGGTTAGAGTGGTTAGCCTGTCGTCTTCTAGCCTAGTGGTTAGAGTGGTTAGCCTGTCGTCTTGTAGCCTAGTGGTTAGAGTGGTTAGCCTGTCGTGCCTTGTAGCCTAGTGGTTAGAGTGGTTAGCCTGTCGTCTTCTTGCCTAGTGGTTAGAGTGGTTAGCCTGTCGTCTTGTAGCCTAGTGGTTAGAGTGGTTAGCCTGTCGCCTTGTAGCCTAGTGGTTAGAGTGGTTAGCCTGTCAATGCCTTGTAGCCTAGTGGTTAGAGTGGTTAGCCTGTCGTCTTGTAGCCTAGTGGTTAGAGTGGTTAGCCTGTCGTCTTCTAGCCTAGTGGTAAGAGTGGTTAGCCTGTCGTCTTGTAGCCTAGTGGTTAAAGTGGTTAGCCTGTCGTCTTGTAGCCTAGTGGTTAGAGTGGTTAGCCTGTCGTCTTCTTGCCTAGTGGTTAGAGTGGTTAGCCTGTCGTCTTGTAGCCTAGTGGTTAGAGTGGTTAGCCTGTCGTCTTGTAGCCTAGTGGTTAGAGTGGTTAGCCTGTCGTCTTGTAGCCTAGTGGTTAGAGTGGTTAGCCTGTCTTCTTGTAGCCTAGTGGTTAGAGTGGTGGACTAGCAAGCTCCCCCAGCAGACAAGGGTGTTCTGCCATTGAACAGGCAGTTAACACACTGTTCCTAGGCTGTCACCCTGTCCTATTCTAACGTAACCCTTCCTCCCTCTCCTGTTCTAACCCTTCACCCCTGTACTGATCTAACGTAACCCTTCACCCCTGTCCTGTTCTAACCCTTCACCCTGTCCTGTTCTAACATAACCCTTCACCCCTGTCCTGATCTAACATAACCCTTCACCCTGTCCTGTTCTAATCCTTGACCCCTGTCCTGATCTAACTTAACCCTTTGCCCCTGATCTAACTTAACCCTTCACCCCTGTCCTGTTCTAACCCTTCACCCTGTCCTGTTCTAACATAACCCTTCACCCCTGTCCTGATCTAACGTAACCCTTCACCCTGTCCTGTTCTAATCCTTGACCCCTGTCCTGATCTAACTTAACCCTTTGCCCCTGATCTAACTTAACCCTTCACCCCTGTCCTGTTCTAACCCTTCAACCCTGTCCTGTTCTAACCTTTCACCCCTGTCCTGTTCTAACCCTTCACCCCTGTCCTGTTCTAACCCTTCACCCTGTCCTGATCAAAAGTAACCCTTCACCCTGTCCTGTTCTAACGTAACCTTTCACCCTGTCCTGATCTAACTTAACCCTTCACCCCTGACCTTATCTAACTTAACCCTTCGCCCCTGTCCTGATCTAACTTAACCCTTCACCCCTGTCCTGTTCTAACCCTTCACCCCTGTCCTGATCTAACCCTTCACCCCTGTCCTGATCTAACCCTTCACCCCTGTCCTGTTCTAACCCTTCACCCCTGTCCTGTTCTAACGTAACCTTTCACCCTGTCCTGTTCTAACGTAACCCTTCACCCTGTCCTGATCTAACATAACCCTTCACCCCTGTCCTGATCTAACGTAACCCTTCACCCCTGTCCTGATCTAACTTAACCCTTCACCCCTGTCCTGTTCAAACTTAACCCTTCACCCCTGTCCTGTCCTGTTCTAACCCTTCACCCTGTCCTGATCTAAATTAACCCTTCACCCTGTCCTGATCTAACGTAACCCTTCACCCTGTCCTGATCTAACGTAACCCTTCACCCTGTCCTGATCTAACGTAACCCTTCACCCCTGTCCTGATCTAACTTAACCCTTCACCCCTGTCCTGTTCAAACTTAACCCTTCACCCCTGTCCTGATCTAACTTAACCCTTCACCCCTGTCCTGATCAAAATTAACCCTTCCCCCTGTCCTGTCCTGATCTAACTTTAACGCTTCACCCCTGTCCTGATCTAACGTAACCCTTCACCCCTGTCCTGATCTAACTTAACCCTTCACCCCTGTCCTGATCTAACGTAACCCTCACCCCTGTCCTGATCTAACATAACCCTTCACCCTGTCCTGTTCTAATGTAACCCCTCACCCTGTCCTGATCTAACTTAACCCTTCACCCTGTCCTGTTCTAACATAACCCTTCACCCCTGTCCTGATCTAACGTAACCCTTCACCCCTGTACTGATCAAACTTCATCCTGTCCTGTTCTATCCCTTCACCCCTGTCCTGATCTAACGTAACCCTTCACCCCTGTCCTGATCTAACTTAACCCTTCACCCCTGTCCTGATCTAACGTAACCCTCACCCCTGTCCTGATCTAACATAACCCTTCACCCTGTCCTGTTCTAATGTAACCCCTCACCCTGTCCTGATCTAACTTAACCCTTCACCCTGTCCTGTTCTAAATTAACCCTTCACCCTGTCCTGATCTAACATAACCCTTCACCCCTGTCCTGATCTTACTTAACCCTTCATCCCTGTCCTGATCTAACGTAACCCTTCACCCCTGTCCTGATCTAACTTAACCCTTCACCCCTGTCCTGATCTAAATTAACCCTTCACCCCTGTCCTGATCTAACATAACCCTTCACCCTGTCCTGTTCTAACGTAACCCTTCACCCCTGTCCTGATCTAACATAACCCTTCACCCCTGTCCTGTTCTAACGTAACCCTTCACCCTGTCCTGATCTAACTTAACGCTTCACCCCTGTCCTGATCTAACGTAACCCTTCACCCCTGTCCTGATCTAACGTAACCCTTCACCCCTGTCCTGATCTAACATAACCCTTCACCCCTGTCCTGTTCTAACGTAACCCTTCACCCTGTCCTGATCTAACTTAACGCTTCACCCCTGTCCTGATCTAACGTAACCCTTCACCCCTGTCCTGATCTAACTTAACCCTTCACCCCTGTCCTGATCTAACGTAACCCTCACCCCTGTCCTGATCTAACATAACCCTTCACCCTGTCCTGTTCTAATGTAACCCCTCACCCTGTCCTGATCTAACTTAACCCTTCACCCTGTCCTGTTCTAACATAACCCTTCACCCCTGTCCTGATCTAACGTAACCCTTCACCCCTGTCCTGATCTAACGTAACCCTCACCCCTGTCCTGATCTAACATAACCCTTCACCCTGTCCTGTTCTAATGTAACCCCTCACCCTGTCCTGATCTAACTTAACCCTTCACCCTGTCCTGTTCTAACATAACCCTTCACCCCTGTCCTGATCTAACGTAACCCCTCACCCTGTCCTGATCTAACTTAACCCTTCACCCTGTCCTGTTCTAACATAACCCTTCACCCCTGTCCTGATCTAACGTAACCCTTCACCCCTGTACTGATCAAACTTCATCCTGTCCTGTTCTAACCCTTCACCCCTGTCCTGTTCTATCCCTTCACCCCTGTCCTGATCTAACCCTTCACCCTGTCCTGTTCTAACTTCATCCTGTCCTGTTCTAACCCTTCACCCCTGTCCTGTTCTAACCCTTCACCCCTGTCCTGTTCTAACCCTTCATCCTGTCCTGTTCTAACTTCACCCTGTCCTGTTCTATCCCTTCACGCCTGTCCTGATCTAACTTCACCCTGTCCTGTTCTAACCCTTCACCCCTGTCCTGTTCTAACCCTTCACCCTGTCCTGTTCTAACGTAACCCTTCACCCTGTCCTGTTCTAAATTAACCCTTCACCCTGTCCTGATCTAACTTAACCCTTCACCCCTGTCCTGATCTTACTTAACCCTTCACCCCTGTCCTGATCTAACGTAACCCTTCACCCCTGTCCTGATCTAACTTAACCCTTCACCCCTGTCCTGTTCAAACGTAACCCTTCACCCCTGTCCTGATCTAACTTAACCCTTCACCCCTGTCCTGTTCAAACGTAACCCTTCACCCCTGTCCTGATCTAACTTAACCCTTCACCCCTGTCCTGATCTAACGTAACCCTTCACCCCTGTCCTGATCTAACTTAACCCTTCACCCCTGTCCTGTTCAAACGTAACCCTTCACCCCTGTCCTGTCCTGTTCGAATCCTTCACCCCTGTCCTGTTCTAACGTAACCCTTCACCCCTGTCCTGTCCTGTTCTAATCCTTCACCCCTGTCCTGTTCTAACGTAACCCTTCACCCCTGTCCTGATCTAACGTAACCCTTCACACCTGTCCTGTTCTAACCCTTCACCCTGTCCTGTTCTAACGTAACCCTTCACCCTGTCCTGTTCTAACGTAACCCTTCCCCCCTGTCCTGATCTAACTTAACCCTTCACCCCTGTCCTGATCTAACTTAACCCTTCACCCCTGTCCTGTTCTAATCCTTCACCCTGTCCTGTTCTAACGTAACCCTTCACCCTGTCCTGATCTAACTTAACCCTTCACCCTGTCCTGATCTAACGTAACCCTTCACCCCTGTCCTGATCTAACATAACCCTTCACCCCTGTCCTGTTCTAACGTAACCCTTCACCCCTGTCCTGTTCTAACCCTTCACCCTCTCCTGTTCTAACCCTTCACCCCTGTCCTGTTCTAACCCTTCACCCTGTCCTGTTCTAACGTAACCCTAAACCCTGTCCTGTTCTAAATTAACCCTTCACCCTGTCCTGATCTAACTTAACCCTTCACCCCTGTCCTGATCTTACTTAACCCTTCACCCCTGTCCTGATCTAACGTAACCCTTCACCCCTGTCCTGATCTAACTTAACCCTTCACCCCTGTCCTGTTCAAACGTAACCCTTCACCCCTGTCCTGATCTAACATAACCCTTCACCCCTGTCCTGTTCTAACGTAACCCTTCACCCCTGTCCTGTCCTGTTCTAATCCTTCACCCTTTCCTGATCTAACGTAACCCTTCACCCTGTCCTGTTCTAACATAACCCTTCACCCCTGTCCTGTCCTGTTCTAATCCTTCACCCTGTCCTGTTCTAACGTAACCCTTCACCCTGTCCTGATCTAACTTAACCCTTCACCCTGTCCTGTTCTAACATAACCCTTCACCCCTGTCCTGTCCTGTTCTAACCCTTCACCCTGTCCTGTTCTAACGTAACCCTTCACCCTGTCCTGTTCTAACGTAACCCTTCCCCCCTGTCCTGATCTAACTTAACCCTTCACCCCTGTCCTGATCTAACTTAACCCTTCACCCTGTCCTGTTCCTTCACCCTGTCCTGTTCTAACGTAACCCTTCACCCTGTCCTGATCTAACTTAACCCTTCACCCTGTCCTGATCTAACTTAACCCTTCACCCTGTCCTGTTCTAACGTAACCCTTCACCCTGTCCTGATCTAACTTAACCCTTCACCCTGTCCTGTTCAAACGTAACCCTTCACCCTGTCCTGTTCTAACTTAACCCTTCACCCCTGTCCTGTTCTAATCCTTCACCCTGTCCTGTTCTAACGTAACCCTTCACCCTGTCCTGTTCTAACGTAACCCTTCACCCTGTCCTGATCTAACTTAACCCTTCACCCTGTCCTGTTCTAACGTAACCCTTCACCCCTGTCCTGATCTCACCTAACCCCTTACCCTTATCCTCAACTGGCCACCAATGTCAACATTTGAATAAGCCCTCCCTCCTCCTCAGCTATCACACAACCACCACCATGTCCATCATTATGTCCATCACCATGTCCACCACCATGTCCACCACCATGTCCATCACCATGTCCATCACCATGTCCATCACCATGTCCACCACCATTACCATGTCCATCACAATGTCCATCACCATGTCCATCACCTTTTCCATTACCATGTCCATCACCATGTCCATCACCATGCCCATGTCAATTACCATGTCCATCACCATGTCCATCACCATGTCAATTACCATGTCCATCACCATGTCCATCATTATGTCCATCACCATGTCCATCACCATGTCCATTCCTTTCACATGTGGAATACCAGATCACCTAAAGAGCACCGTTTTCTTCATATCTCTCTCTCTTCTCTTCTCTCATATATCTTTCTCTCTTCCCTCATCTCTCTCTCTTCTCTTCCCTCATCTCTCTTTCTTCTCTTCCTTCATCTCTCTCTCTTCTCTTCCTTCATCTCTCTCTCTTCTCTTCCCTCATCTCTCTCTCTTCTCTTCATTCATCTCTCTCTCTTCTCTTCCTTCATCTCTCTCTCTTCTCTTCCCTCATATCTCTCTCTCTCTTTGCTCACATCTCTCTCTCTTCCCTCATATCACTCTCTCTTCCTCTTCCCTCTCATCTCTCTTTCTCTCTCTTCCCTCACATCTCTCTCTCTTCTCTTCCCTCATATCTCTTCCTCTCTCTTCCCTCACATCTCTGTTTCTCTCTTCACTCACATCTCTCTTCTTCTTTCCCTCATATCTCTTTCTCTTCCTCACATCTCTCTCTTCTCTTCCCTCATATCTCTCTCTCTTCCCTCACATCTCTCTCTCTTCTCTTCCCTCATATCTCTCTCTCTCTCTTCCCTCACATCTCCCTCTCTTCACTCACATCTCTCTCTCTTCTCTTCCCTCATCTCTCTCTCTTCTCTTCACTCACATATCTCTCTCTTCTCTTCCCTCATATAAGCTCTCTTCTCTTCCCTCACATCTCTCTCTTCTTCCCTCCTCATCTCTCTCTTCTCTTCTCTTCCCTCATATCTCTCTTCTCTTCTCATTCTCTTCTTCCTCACATATCTCTCTCTTCTCTTCCCTCATCTCTCCTTTCTCTTCCCTCACATATCTTTATCTTCCTCATCTCTCTCTTCTCTTCCCTCACATCTCTCTTCCCTCTTCTCTTCCCTCACATCTCTCTCTTCTCTTCCCTCATCTCTCTCTTCTCTTCCCTCACATCTCTCTCTCTCCCCTTCTCTTCCCTCACATCTATCTCTCTTCACTCACATCTCTCAATCTTCTTCTCTTCCTCATATCTCTTTCTTTCCCTCATATCCCTGTCTCTCTCTTCTTCCTCACCTCTCTCTCTTCCTCACATATCTCTCTTCTCTTCCCTCATGTACCTCTTTTCTTCTCACCCTTTTCATTTCCCGCTTTCTTTATATACTGTATCTCTCTCATCCCCATCTATCAATCTTTCCTGACACTCTACCACACTTTTCCATCTCTCCATTTCCCTCTCTTTTCTCCATCTCTCCTCCTCTCTCTCTCTCTCTCTCTCTCTCTCTCTCTCTTCTCTCCGTCTTCCTCTCTCTCTCTCTCTCCTCCCTCCTCCCTCTCTCCCTCTCTCTCTCTCCCCCTCTCTCTGGATTCCAACACAATCTGTTCCTGACACAAACAGACAAACAGCTGATCACTGGCTCTCTCTCTCTCTCTCTCTCTCTCTCTCTCTCTCTCTCTCTCTCTCTCTCTCTCTCTCTCTCTCTCTCTCTCTCCATATCTGTGTGTGTGTAATATAGTGTAATGTATGCTTGTCTGTGGAGGATTGCATTTCTGTGCCTTCCACCCCCTGACATACACTGTGGTCCCATGACAAAGCTGCCCTTTCACACACACACACGCACACACACACACACACACACACACACACACACACACACACACACACACACACACACACACACACACACACACACACACACACACACACACACACACATTATTATATACACACATTACACACATATATATACACACACATTATTACACACACACACATACACACACATATTTATTATTATATACATTATATTACACACACACATACACATTACACATTATTACATTATTATATATATTATTATTACACATTATTATACATATATATTACATTATTACATACATACACACACATACACACACACACACATACACACACACACATATACACACACATACACACACACATACACACACACACACACATTACACACATACATATATTATACATTACATACACACATTATACACACACATTAATACACACACACACACACACCACATATACACACACACACACACACACACATATACACACACACACACACACACACATAAAAAGACTGGGCCTGACACAGTGATGACAATATTATGTCCCGTTGATGCAATCCTCTTCATCACCATCATCATCACCACCACACAAAACACCCCGCAGAGAATCGAGCTACACAAGGTACAGGAACAGAGACACCTGCAGTTTCATTTACAATATTACAGGTAGTTATTACTAGTTACTAATGGAAATCAGAGTTCTCCTTCTCTCCTCTCAAACCTCACCTGGCAAACATACAGCGCTCCAGCTATCAATATTTAACCCCTGGTGGTGTTTCTGCCTGGCTCAGCCCATTCTCTGAAACAAATGTGAGAAATGACTCATTTGCAGTAGGGACTTGGCATGCCACTCATTCTACAGCCAGACTGTGGAGACTTTATGTCATGGTGGTGGTGGGGGGGGTGGGGGGTGTCCAAGTGAACTCTCTGCTCTTCTTATTCTCTCTTCAGAATGAGTCTTGCATGTAAAATGGTGCCATAATGTAAAATAACCTACTGTCTATAGGTGAGACGACCAGAGCAGGGATTGAATCACGCACTCGTACTCCATAGGCTGCCACATCAGGCAGACATGTGTCTGATGGATTACACAGGTCGATGTTAATCAGCAAATAGATATTGATATGGTTGTGCTTTCCATTGAATACCCATGTGACATCAGCACTACAATGAACTCGGTGCTATTAGTTAAAAAAAAAAAAGTGCATTAATCATGTGATCTTTAAAAGGTGATTGGAAGTGGATGTCTTGGATATATGGGCTGAATATATACGTTGTCTTAAACAGCTGTAGAGTGTATGTTTGTGTGGGATAAACGGTTGGGATGTGCTTGATGGTCACGTTGATATGTTGTTGTTGTTGACAAAGCTGAGGGTAACAAACAAACCTCGTGAGATGTCACGGTAGTCAAGTCGTTCGATCTATTCGGCAAAGTGGCAAGACATTTAACGACTAGTTCAAAAAATAAATGCGCCCGACTAAAAACGTACTTTGCCTCTATTCTACACAACACTTTAAAACTGGTTTCATGGTTAAAATGGTTAGTATTATCGAGTTAAACTTTCAAACATGAACAATTATCGCCATTCAGTAGCTCAAGCCTGTCCAATTATGTGGAATATGATGAAGGAGAGAGTGTGGGAGAGAGTGTGTTGTGTTGGTTGTCACTATTTGCCACAAACACAAAGTCAAATTGTCTATTTCTTAATTTAAAACATTTATGAAAACAAAAAATAGCTTTTGGTCTTAATTTAAGGTTAGGAATAATGTTAGCAGTGTGGTTAGGTTAGGTTTAAAATCAGATTTTATGAAGAGAAATGAAAGAAATAGGCTGGGTTTAGCCATAATTATGACTTTGTGGCTGTAGTAACTAGTGAAGACCAGAATGGGGGGCGGGGTCTTCTGAAAAGAGCGGAGAAAACTCCTAAACTGCTGTTGATTGATATCTAGTCGTGTGACCACGCCTATGGGTGGTACCTTGTCCGTCTTCAAGATCTGCGTTCAACCAGATTCGAATCTAGTGGGTATATTTCTACTGGAGTGAGAGGTTCAACTCCGGAGAAAACGCCAAGGAAACTAGCAAGGACCACACCCCCCCTCCCCACAAAAAAAAAAATCACATTTTGTCATTGGATCCATACTACTGCCCGGGAGTTGGATTAAATTGAGACAAACATTTTGTTGTTGGTTTAATTCTCTTTGAAAAGCACCGAATAACGATGGGTTCCCAAGCGTCCAAGGGAGGGGTAGCTGTGGAGGCGAACGCTGCGGATGCCGCCACGGTCAAACCGAATGGACAGGTATGTAACCGCTCTCTCATCCCCGGACCACACGGTACACCCTTCACCGAACTCACTCAAAGTATCTTTAAAAAAAAAACAAGGATGTTGTGTTTTTATTATTAAGTTTTAATTCATTTGAAGGTGAGTTTTGTCCGTTTTAGATTATTTTTGTGGGGGGTGGGGGGGATAAATGTGCATCTTGGTTCAGTCAGAGTGATAAATAAGGGCACAAGTTGGTTAACTTGCTAAACTAACATGGTGTCCAGTGATGAATGACTACGGACACTTCATCCAGACGCGGGAGGATCACATCCAAAAACATGTATTGCTGCTAATTCCATGATCTCTGTTTGAAAATATACATATATTTATATATATTTTTTAAAACACAACAAGTTAGATAGCTAATGAACTATTTATGTTCTGTAACGAGAACAGGGACCACCGGTATATTAGCTTGCTAATCCAGGTTTCAGATAGCCGTCATAGCTAACTCGTGTGCGTTCCCTTCCCAAGCCCGTGTATCTGATACAGTTTCATATCAACATGCCATGAGGAGCAGGGGGTTTGGAAAGGCAAAGGTGCACGTAGGCAAGCTACCCCTCATCATAAGAGATATGAGAGAGCCAATTGGTGAATTATGGATTGAAAAGGAGGGTTTCAGCAGTTTAATTTATGCAGCCCCCTCGGAACCGGCGAGTCTAGACATGTCTCGATCAGTGACTTGTAAACGTTATTTTATAGATAAACATACGCAATCGACAATAAAATCGCATTTTCACCTCACAAAATTGCAGTACAATCAGTATTTTGTCAATGGATCATCGGGTTCATTGGCAGTATTACTACAATTTTTCATTTTTTTTCTCTTCCATTTTCATCGATTGGTTCAAGTCTTTGTTGAGAGAGATGCCTCGGTCTGTGTGGTGTCGAGTGGGAGAGCTGTGGACCACATATTAGGTCTGCGTGTCACTTTCGCCGCCTGTCGTTTTCTGGTTGCACTACAAGGCGTCGCCTTTTGAACGACATCCTGGGTTAATTGATGAGCACGACGTTTCGAAACATCGTTATAAATCTAAATGTTCTGATGGTTGTTTTGTTGTTGTTGTTGTTTACAGTGTAAACTTCTTATGTAAATTGCATTTTCTTTATTGATTGAATTGTGTATATATATATATATATCTCTTATTTGGTTCCTTAATTCTTTCCCTCTTCTAGGAGAACGGCCATGTCAAGTCCAATGGGGATGCCACAGACACGGCCGCACCAAATGGTTCTGCCGACGCCTTGAGGAGCCTGAAGCGGGTGCTGGAGGGGACGCCATTGAGCCGGCGGCCGATGGTGAGGCCGCCAAACCAGAAGGTGAGGCCGCTGCCAGGATATCTCCAAGAAGAAGAAGACTTTCTTCCTGAAGAAATCTTTCAACTTCAAGGGCCTGAAACTGAAGAAGACCAAGAAGGAGGAGTTGAAGGAGGAGGAGGAGAAACCTGCAGAGAACGGAGCCGCTGTGGCTACGGAGGAGAAGAAAGCAGAGGAGGGGGAGGAGGAGGTTGTGGCGGCTGCTGCAGATGCCCCTAAGGCCGAGGAGGCGCAGGCTAAAGCAGAGGAGGCACCTAAGGAGGAGGAGGTAAAGGAGGCGGCTGCACCTGCCCCAGAGCCCACCAAACCAACAGAGGAGACCAGCTCGACCCCTGCGGCAGTTATCCCCTCCCAACAGAATGCAGAGTGATTGTATCTTCACCGACAACAAAGGACTGTTTTTCAAGAGAGAGAGAGAAAATAGTTATAAATATATATTTCTATATATATGTCTATATGTATACATATGTATGGATATATGTATATGTAAATATATACACATTTATGTGAGACTCCATTGTGTCACTTTTGTCATTGTAACAAGATGACAGACTAGATTCACTAGTTCACTTCCCTGGTTACAGCGAGACAGGGTCAAACCTGGTGGTATTATGTGCTGGTTGCTATGGGAACAATGGGATTTATTTGGACAGCGAAGTGGAACACAGTTATGGATGGGAGTCGAGTTGACCCGTCTTTTCCCTAAAACACCCGACTCAAAAGAGGCGTCCACGTGTAGGAATGAACAGGACAGGACACCAAACCCAACCACCACATGAAATGACTATTCATCCATTTTTAGAAAAACAACAAGAAGAAATCAGAAATTGAAAAAAAAAAAAAGAGAGACTTGCCAACTTTCTACATTCCTATATTTTCACCCCAAATTTGAAGTATTTTGTGGTGTACCTTTTAGAGAACCAATTTTAAAGATTTAGAGAAGCTGTGTTTTGTTTTGTTTTTAAAGAAGAAACATAAGAAGCCAACTTCTTAGATTTTTATCTTAGTGGGGGTTTAAAAAAAAAACAACAACAAAAAAAAAACGCTCTTCCTTTCTTTTCTTGAGTTTGATATGTTCAGTGTTGCATTTTTAAAAGGAAGCAAGAGTTGTTCATCTGTCTGTGTGTGTAAAAGCCTGACTCTACTTTAATGTCTCTGTAAATACATTGGGACTGATACTGTTCTTTATTTTGCTAATGTTGACAGATGTTATGGTTTTTATTGTAAAGTTGACAATGGTAAATAAATGTTGGTTACCAATACCTTTTTGTACAGTTTATGGTTTATTTTTAGGTGGGAACGGGGCGACAGTGTGGCCTAGTGGTTAGAGCGTTGGACTCAGTAACCGGAAGGTTGCGAAGTTCCAAACCCGAACCCCCGAAAGCCTGACAAAGGTACAAATCTGTCGTTCTGCTTACGAACAGGCAGTTGTATTTCCCTCTGTAGTAACCCATTAGGCCGTCTTTGGTTCTATTTCTTGCCTGGTTAAATAAAGGTAAAATAAAACATTTGTGATACATTGAGCTGGCTGAGGAAAACAACATACCTGTTTTATAGTGGCACAGAAACATTCCTCGAGCTACAAGAGCGCTTTCCAATTCTAACAAATCAATCGTTTAGGGAATGCTGACTCTTATGAGAGCACATTGGTGGGTTTCAGACTTGTCATAGTCTACAATCCCAATACTATTGTCCAGCGGGAGAGAGAGAACTCACATTCTTGAAAAACCTGACCAATTACATGTGTCATCAATCACACATAGCAGTAAACCACTGGTGTGTGTGTGTGTCCCTACAACCATATCATGCATAGATATTCACAAATGTGACAACGAGTGGACAATACCTAATTTGTCATCATTTTTGGACCACGGCTATAGTATCGGTAGCGCCGACGATTAGGAGAGACTGCGGACTGAGATGCAGCACCCCACAATTCCACCTGTGATGCTATATCCTATAGGATTGTGGGAGAATTAATTGATTTCCTTTGCTCATTGCCTCCGCAAAACCAATCGGATGAGTTAAGAGGTATTTTACCATCTGACCTCCAATAGGTTTTTGAGGATGCGAGGAGTCAAGGAAACATTAAGAGATTCTCCCTTTGTACCATGATCTCTCCACCCCAAAGTGCACTGTTCCCTTCACTGAGTTAAAGGAAATTAGTGGTATAAGAAACAGGGTTGAAAAACTCCCACTAGCCCCTCCGTCAATCCAATATTTTTAGATTTCTAAGAACAAGCTCACACTTGGAGATGGGTAGAGAATTGGAAGACAGTCAATGACCGACCTTTGCTTGCAACCCAACATTATCCCCGTGACCTCTGTACCCCCTGTAGTGACAGCACCTCAAGTCATAACTTAGGGCCTATATACTGTATGTCCTTAAATCTTTAACATTTAGCCCATTTAAGAAAATAACTTCTCAACATTGTTTATTTTTTACCTAAAATAAAGTTCATTCAGTTCAAATTAGTATAAATCGTTGATCCTGATCAGGTTGGTTGTAGAGTGAGGGGATGAATCCCAAATGGCACCCTATTCCCTACGTAGGGCACTACTTTGGACAGAGTCCTATGGGCAATAGGGCGCCATTTGAAACCCAGTGACCTAGTTCACATGCTGACATGATGAGTTCAGAGCAGAGTTCATTTTAGTCCTCACAGCCTTCCAAACAACGATTAATTATTCAAAACACGGATGTAGCTCCACATTTTGGTATGCTTCAGGCATTTGTCACAGATTTCAGAGGAATTTGTTGAACCTCCAACGCATGCTGATGTAATCACTGAACGGACAATATGTGATTGAGGTTGTTAGGTAGCTTACAACTGTGAATGAGGTTGTTAGGTAGCTTACAACTGTGAATGAGGTCATTAGGTAGCTTACTGTGAATGAAGTAGTTAGGTAGCTTACTACTGTGAATGAGGTCATTAGGTAGCCTACTACTGTCATTGAGGTCATTAGGTAGCGTACTACTGTCATTGAGGTCATTAGGTAGCTTACTACTGTGATGAGGTCGTTAGGTAGCTTACTACTGTCATTGGGTCATTAGGTAGCTTACTACTGTGAATGAGGTAGTTAGGTAGCTTACTACTGTCATTGAGGTCATTAGGTAGCTTACTACTGTCATTGAGGTCATTAGGTAGCTCTTACTACTATGATTGAGGTTGTTAGGTACTAGCTTACTACTGTGATTGAGGTCATTAGGTAGCTTACTACTGTGAATGAAGTAGTTAGGTAGCCTACTACTGTGATTGAGGTCATTAGGTAGCTTACTACTGGAAATGAGGTCGTTAGGTAGCTTACTACTGTGAATGAGGTCGTTAGGTAGTTTACTACTGTGATTGAGGTCATTCGGTAGCTTACTACTGTGAATGAGGTCGTTAGGTAGCTTACTACTGTGAATGAGGTCGTTAGGTAGCTTACTACTGTAAATGAGGTCGTTAGGTAGCTTACTACTGTGAATGAGGTCGTTAGGTAGTTTACTACTGTCATTGAGGTCATTAGGTAGCTTACTACTGTCATTGAGGTCATTAGGTAGCTTACTACTGTGAATGAGGTCGTTAGGTAGTTTACTACTGTCATTGAGGTCATTAGGTAGCTTACTACTGTGATTGAGGTCGTTAGGTAGCTTACTACTGTCATTGAGGTCATTAGGTAGCTTACTACTGTCATTGAGGTCATTAGGTAGCTTACTACTGTGAATGAGGTCGTTAGGTAGCTTAACACAGGGATTGAGGTCGTTAGGTAGCTTAACACTGTGAATGAGGTCGTTAGGTAGCTTAACACTGTGAATGAGGTCGTTAGGTAGCTTAACACTGTGATTGAGGTCGTTAGGTACACTATATATAAACATTTATGCGAACAACCCTTAAAATTTGTGGATTTGTATATTTCAGCCACACCCTTTGCTGACCAGTGTATAAATTCTTCCCTCCATGCGCTTCTAAACACGGGGTAGATTTTTCTCTCAGTGTGCACTACTATATCCCAGTGTGACTTCCGTGTACTACTATAGCCCAGTGTACTCATAGTCCATATATATACCCAACACCATGAGAGTCAAAGGTGTTGGGTATATGAACTAGCCCATTAACCTCCTTCCCAGAATAATTGTAGAAAAGAGTCCTTTGTGCTGACTCTCTGGTCTCTACTATAGTCCAGTGTCTATTACTATATTCCAGTATGTACTACTATATTCCAGTGTGTACTAATATATCCCAGTGTGTACTGCTATAGTCCCAGTGTGTACTACTATATCCCAGTGTGTACTACTATATTCCAGTGTGTACTACTATATTCCAGTGTGTACTACTATAGCCTAGTGTGTATTACTATAGCCCAGTGTGTACTACTATAGCCCAGTGTGTACTACTATAGCCCAGTGTGTACTACTATAGCCCTGTGTGTACTACTATATCCCAGTGTGTACTACTATAGCCCAGTGTGCACTACTATATCCCAGTGTGTATTACTATATTCCAGTGTGTACTACTATAGCCCAGTGTGTACTACTATAGTCCAGTGTGTATTACTATATTCCAGTGTGTACTACTATAGCCCAGTGTGTACTACTATAGCCCAGTGTACTACTATAGCCCAGTGTACTACTATAGCCCCGTGTGTACTACTATAGCCCAGTGTGTACTACTATAGTCCAGTGTGTACTACTATAGCCCAGTGTGTACTACTATAGCCCAGTGTGTACTACTATATTCCAGTGTGTACTACTATAGCCCAGTGTGTATTACTATATTCCAGTGTGTACTACTATAGCCCAGTGTGTACTACTATAGTCCAGTGTGTATTACTATAGTCCAGTGTGTACTACTACAGCCCAGTGTGTACTACTATAGCCCAGTGTGTACTACTATATTCCAGTGTGTACTACTATAGCCCAGTGTGTACTACTATGGCCAGTGTGTACTACTATAGCCTAGTGTGTTGTGTATTACTATAGCCCAGTGTGTACTACTATAGCCCATTGTGTATTAGCCCACTATAGCCCAGTGTGTACTACTATAGCCCAGTGTAGTATTACTATAGTACTACTATATTCCAGTGTGTACTACTATAGCCCAGTGGTACTACTATATTCCAGTGTGTACTACTATATTCCAGTGTGTATTACTTTATAGTCCAGTGTGTACTACTATAGCCCAGTGTGTACTACTATAGCCCAGTGTACTACTATATTCCAGTGTGTACTACTATAGCCCAGTGTGTACTACTATATTCAGTGTGTACTACCAGTCCAGTGTACTACTATAGCCCAGTGTGTACTACTATATTAGCCCAGTGTACTACTATAGCCCAGTGTGTACTACTATAGCCCAGTGTGTATTACTATATTCCAGTGTGTACTACTATATTCCAGTGTGTACTACTATAGCCCAGTGTGTATTACTATAGCCCAGTGTGTACTACTATAGCCCAGTGTGTACTACTATATTCCAGTGTGTACTACTATATTCCAGTGTGTACTACTATAGTCCAGTGTGTACTACTATAGCCCAGTGTGTACTACTATAGCCCAGTGTGTACTACTATATTCCAGTGTGTACTACTATAGCCCAGTGTGTACTACTATAGCCCAGTGTGTACTACTATAGCCCAGTGTGTACTACTATAGCCCAGTGTGTACTACTATAGCCCAGTGTGTATTACTATAGCCCAGTGTGTACTACTATAGCCCAGTGTGTACTACTATAGCCCAGTGTGTATTACTATATTCCAGTGTGTACTACTATAGTCCAGTGTGTACTACTATAGCCCCAAGTGTATTACTATAGCCCAGTGTGTACTACTATATTCCAGTGTGTACTACTATAGCCCAGTGTGTACTACTATAGTCCAGTGTGTACTACTATAGTCCAGTGTGTACTACTATATTCCAGTGTGTACTACTATTGCCCAGTGTGTACTACTATATCCCAGTGTGTACTACCATAGCCCAGTGTGTACTACTATAGCCCAGCGTGTACTACTATAGTCCAGTGTGTACTACTATATTCCAGTGTGTACTACTATATTCCAGTGTGTACTACTATATTCCAGTGTGTACTACTATATTCCAGTGTGTACTACTATATTCCAGTGTACTACTATAGCCCAGTGTGTACTACTATATCCCAGTGTACTACTATAGCCCAGTGTGTACTACTATAGTCCAGTGTACTACTATAGTCCAGTGTGTACTACTATAGCCCAGTGTGTACTACTATAGCCCCGTGTGTACTACTATAGCCCAGTGTGTACTACTATAGTCCAGTGTGTACTACTATATCCCAGTGTGTACTACTATATTCCAGTGTGTACTACTATATCCCAGTAGGTACTACTATAGTCCAGTGTGTACTACTATATTCCAGTGTGTACTACTATAGCCCAGTGTGTACTACTTTAGCCCAGTGTGTACTGCTATAGCCCAGTGTGTACTACTATAGCCCAGTGTGTACTACTATAGCCCAGTGTGTACTACTATATTCCAGTGTACTACTGTATTCCAGTGTGTACTACTATAGCCCAGTGTGTACTACTATAGCCCAGTGTGTACTACTATATTCCAGTGTGTACTACTATATTCCAGTGTGTACTACTATAGCCCAGTGTGTACTACTATAGCCCAGTGTGTACTACTATAGCCCAGTGTGTACTACTATAGCCCAGTGTGTACTGCTATAACCCTGTGTGTACTACTATAGCCCAGTGTGTACTACTATAGCCCAGTGTGTACTACTATATTCCAGTGTGTACTATTTTATTCCAGTGTGTACTACTATAGCCCAGTGTGTACTACTATATCCCAGTGTGTACTACTATATTCCAGTGTACTACTATAGCCCAGTGTGTACTACTATAGCCCAGTGTGTACTACTATATCCCAGTGTGTACTACTATAGCCCAGTGTGTACTACTATATCCCAGTGTGTACTACTATAGCCCAGTGTGTACTACTATAGCCCAGTGTGTACTACTATATCCCAGTGTGTACTACTATAGCCCAGTGTGTACTACTATATCCCAGTGTGTACTACTATATTCCAGTGTGTACTACTATAGCCCATTGTGTACTACTATATCCCAGTGTGTACTACTATAGCCCAGTGTGTACTACTATAGCCCAGTGTGTACTACTATATTCAAGTGTGTACTACTATAGTCCAGTGTACTACTATAGCCCAGTGTGTACTACTATATTCCAGTGTACTACTATAGCCCAGTGTGTACTACTATAGTCCAGTGTGTACTACTATATTCCAGTGTCCAGTGTACTACTATATCCCAGTGTGTACTAGCCCAATATTCCAGTGTGTACTACTATAGCCCAGTGTGTACTACTATATTCCAGTGTGTACTACTATATCCCAGTGTGTACTACTATATTCCAGTGTGTACTACTATGCCCAGTGTGTACTACTATATTCCAGTGTACTACTATAGTCCAGTGTGTACTACTATATTCCAGTGTACTACTATAGTCCAGTGTGTACTACTATATTCCAGTGTGTACTACTATAGCCTAGTGTGTCCAGTGTACTACTATAGCCCAGTGTGTACTACTATATCCCAGTGTGTACTACTATATCCCAGTGTGTACTACTACATAGCTCTGCTGCGTGTCCTTTACCAAAGTAGGGTTGGGATTAGCAGGCGACTCATAGTCGAGCTCCCTAACTTGCCCTCTGGTAGAGATGGATGGAGTTTACAGGTGTGGAATCATCTGCATTGGTGGCTGCAATGAACTTGAGTGACTCATTCGTCTTCTTAAAATCCACATCTCTTCCTGTTCTCCTTGGTCCATGCACTGGGGGAACCAGGCCCCTTAGTGAACCAGGCCCTGTTCTCCTTGGTCCTGAACCAGGCCCGGACTGTGAACCAGGCCCTGGTTGAACCAGGTGCATGGGTAAGGCCCGGTCTGGTAGGTTGAACCAGGCCCGGTCTGGTAGGTTGAACCAGGCCCGGTCTGGTAGGTTGAACCAGGCCCGGTCTGGTAGGTTGAACCAGGCCCGGTCTGGTAGGTTGAACCAGGCCCTGTCTGGTAGGTTGAACCAGGCCCTGTCTGGTAGGTTGAACCAGGCCTGGTCTGTGTGTTTGTCTGCGTCAGGGCTGAGTTAGGGGTTTTAGAGTGAAATGCTCTGTCATTGGGTCACTGATATCTCGAACATTGTTCTATGAATGTGATCAAATTGAATCAAATTGTATTTGTCACACGTGCCGAATACAACGGGTGTAGTAGACCTTACAATGAAATGCTTACTTACATGCCCTTAACCTGGGCTGAGATAAGGCGGGGCTTTACCTAGCAGAGACTTGTAGATAGTGACTATGCATAGATATCATTAGCCCTTTGATTTCATTGTGAGTCGATGACAATAACTTTATCTCAGCCATTGCCTAGTTGCACCAGCACTGATAGGGGACGGAGAATTATAATTTAGGGCTACTCTCAGTGCCTCCTCATCCTCCTCTCCAGACCACACGGACACCAGAGCTCTTCCCAGCTTCCCTTGGAGTTGGGTGTGATACTTTAGAAGCAGATCATTGAACTGGACCAATTTAGTCTTCAGCTTTGGTGACCCAATCATGAGTTTGTCAACTCCTTACACCTTCCTCTCGGTGTGTCTGCAGCGCTCAGGGTCTCTCTTTACCTTGTACTGCAGGTTTTCAGTCATCTCCGCCCCACAGGCTAATGCACAGTCAAGCGGGTCAGAGGAACAGTATTCTCTTCACCGGGCCCCAGCAGCTTTGGGAGAGACATACAGATCTCAACTATGTCTTTGTAACCGATTTTCGGTCTCTCTGCCTCCAAAATCGTTGAAGTACATGCAGAAGAAATCCAATTGGTAGAAATTAACGCGTGTGTCATATTCAGGGGGTTCGGTCTCTTCATGCGCAATGAAAGATCATGTCCTTCATAACTTCAATGAGTGTTCTCCCATTCTCCCATCCAATGAGTGTTCTCCCATTCTCCCATCCAATGAGTGTTCTCCCATTCTCCCATCCAATGAGTGTTCTCCCATTCTCCCATCCAATGAGTGTTCTCCCATTCTCCCATCCAATGAGTGTTCTCCCATTCACAAAGTATTTGTTTGTCTGAAAGGCAGGGGGGGCGGCACGGTAGCCTAGTGGTTAGTAACCAGAAGGTTGCAAGTTCAAATCCCCGAGCTGACAAGGTACAAAATCTGTCGTTCTGCCCCTGAACAGGCAGTTAACCCACTGTTCCTAGGCCGTCATTGAGAATAAGAATTTGTTCTTAACTGACTTGCCCGGTAAAATAAAGGTAAAATAAAAAAATTAAAAAAGCGAGGAAGGCCTGAGCTCCGTAACAGACATGACCGTGTGTGGCTGTTTGTTACTGAATCACTTCAGGAAGAGAAACCTCTCGAACAGGGCAAGAGTCAACTGAAGCCTTCTGGTTTGTTCGCCTATAGGGAAGAGTGACACGGCCATATATGTCCTTTGGACGGTGTAAATACACTGTAGCTCCACCCACCTCCAGACAGAAAGCTGTCTCTGATTGGCTGACTCAGCCCCAGAGCTGTGAACCTATCTGTCTCTATTATGCAGGCCTTTGACAGACACTAGCGAGCACAAATAAGTATTCAGACCCTTTACTCAGTACTTTGTTAAAGCACCTTTGGCAGAGATTCCAGCCTCTAGTCTTCTTGGGTATGATGCCACAAGCTTGGCACACCTGTATTTGGGGGGTTTCTCCCATTTTTCTCTGCAGATCCTCTCAAGCTCTGTCAGGTTGGAGGGGAGCGTCGCTGCTCGGCTATTCTCAAGTCTTTCCAGAGATGTTCGATCGGGTTCAAGTCCGGGCTCATGCTTGGCCACTCAAGGACATTCAGAGACTTGTCCTGAAGCCACTCCTGCATTGTCTTGGCTGTGTGCTTAGGGTCGTTGTCCTGTTGGAAGGTGAACGTTTGTCCCAGTCTGAGGTCCTGACCGCTCTGGAGCAGGTTTTCATCAAGGTTCTCTTTGTGCTTTGCTCAGTTATTTTTTCCCTTGATCCTGACCAATCTCCTAGTCCCTGCCTGTGAAAAACATCCCCACAGCATGATGCTGCCACCACCATGCTTCACCGTAGGGATGGTGCCAGTTTTCTCCAGACGTGACGCTTGGCATTCAGGCCAAAGTTTCAATCTTTGTTTCATCAGACCAGAGAATCTTTTTTCTCATGGTCTGAGTCTTTAGGTGCCTTTTGGCAACTCCAAGGGAGCAACCTCCATGTGTGCCTTTTACTGAGGAGTGGTTGCCGTCTGGCCACTCTACCATAAAGACCTGATTGGTAGAGTGCTGCAGAGATGGGAGAACCCTCCAGAAGGACAAGGACAATGCTGCAGAGCGACCATCAGTGCCAGAGATAGTAGGCCTATAGCCAACAACTCTGTGAGCAGATTTTGATAAGTAACACACATGTAACACGGAGCAGATTGCTTATTGTAGTACAATGGAACCATCTGGTGGCTAAAAGCTGAACTATTAAAAATGATGTATGAAAGCTACTTACTATATATATATATTTTTTTAATTTTACCTTTATTTAACCAGGCAAGTCAGTTAAGAACAAATTCTTATTTTCAATGACCTGGGAACAGTGGTTAACTGCCTGTTCAAGGGCAGAGCGACAGATTTGTACCTTGTCAGCTCGGGGTTTGAACTCACAACCTTCCGGTTTACTAGTCCAACGCTCTAACCACTAGGCTACCCTGTCGCTATATACAGTATATAGTAGGCTGTCATCATCATCATTATCCTGTTCATCATATTTTTGACTATGTACTTCAGTATCCAGCTCAATGAGAAAAAACTATTAGTGTGCAAGATCAAAGTACAGGAATGTGCACGATTTATATGCAATATCATTAGTGTTGCAGTGTTAGGTGGCAACGTTGGCGTTCATCATACAGCAATAGGAAGAATACATATGAGGGTTTATTTATCCAATGTACACTTGGGGAGTGGGGGTTGTTAGCAGCACATAACTGACACCACAGACCGGTGCACCACAGATTGATGAGTAGAACATCTTTGGGTGGCACCACAGATAGATGACTAGAACATCTTTGGGTGGCACCGCAGATAGATGACTAGAACATCTTTGGGTGGCACCACAGATGAGTAGAACATCTTTGGGTGGCACCACAGATGATGACTAGAACATCTTTGGGTGGCACCACAGATAGATGACTAGAACATCTTTGGGTGGCACCGCAGATAGATGACTAGAACATCTTTGGGTGGTACCACAGATAGATGACTAGAACATCTTTGGGTGGCACCACAGGTCGATGACTAGAACATCTTTGGGTGGCACCACAGATGACTAGAACATATTTGGGTGGCACACAGATGACTAGAACATCTTTGGGTGGCATCACAGATAGATGACTAGAACATCTTTGTGTGGCACCACAGATAGATGACTAGAACATCTTTGGGTGGCATCACAGATAGATGACTAGAACATCTTTGGGTGGCACCACAGATAGATGACTAGAACATCTTTGGGTGGCACCACAGATAGATGACTAGAACATCTTTTGGGTGGTACCACAGATGACTAGAACATCTTTGGGTGGCACCACAGATTAGTAGAACATCTTTGGGTGGCACCACAGATGAGTAGAACATCTTTGGGTGGCATCACAGATAGATGACTAGAACATCTTTGGGTGGCACCACAGATAGATGACTAGAACATCTTTGGGTGGCACCACAGATAGATGACTAGAACATCTTTGGGTGGCACCACAGATAGATGACTAGAACATCTTTGGGTGGCACCACAGATAGATGACTAGAACATCTTTGGGTGGCACCACAGATGACTAGAACATCTTTGGGTGGCACCACAGATGAGTAGAACATCTTTGGGTGGCACCACAGATGAGTAGAACATCTTTGGGTGGCACCACAGATGACTAGAACATCTTTGGGTGGCACCACAGATAGATGACTAGAACATCTTTGGGTGGCACCACAGATAGATGACTAGAACATCTTTGGGTGGCACCACAGATAGATGACTAGAACATCTTTGGGTGGCACCACAGATAGATGACTAGAACATCTTTGGGTGGCACCACAGATGACTAGAACATCTTTGTGTGGCACAACAGATAGATGACTAGAACATCTTTGGGTGGCATCACAGATAGATGACTAGAACATCTTTGGGTGGCACCACAGATAGACGACTAGAACATCTTTGTGTGGCACCACAGATAGACGACTAGAACATCTTTGTGTGGCACCACAGACAGATGACTAGAACATCTTTTGGTACCACAGATAGATGACTAGAACATCTTTTGGGTGGCACCACAGATAGATGACTAGAACATCTTTAGGTGGCACCACAGATGACTAGAACATCTTTAGGTGGCACCAGATGAGTAGAACATCTTTGGGTGGCACCACAGATGAGTAGAACATCTTTGGGTGGCACCACAGATAGACGACTAGAACATCTTTGTGTGGCACCACAGATAGATGACTAGAACATCTTTAGGTGGCACCACAGATAGATGACTACAGAACATCTTTGGGTGGCATCACAGAGTAGATGACTAGAACATCTTTGTGTGGCATCACAGATAGATGACTAGAACATCTTTGGGTGGCACCACAGATGACTAGAACATCTTTGGGTGGCACCACAGATAGATGACTAGAACATCTTTGGATGGCACCACAGATAGATGACTAGAACATCATTGAATTTGACAGCACAGATAGATGACTAGAACATCTTTGGATGGCACCACAGATAGATGACTAGAACATCTTTGGATGGCACCACAGATAGCAGATGACTAGAACATCTTTGGGTGGCACCATACAAACAGAAAGAGTGCATCCTTCGCAACAACGCCTTCGAGCAGAGCAGACTTTTTTGATTGGACGAGACAACAGTGGAAAAAATTCCTGGCGTAGACACAAAGAACTGTGCGGTACTAATTGTGGATTAAAATGGGCTGTCGTCTGCAGGAGGAACAAAGAAGAAAGTTTGCTATTATTATGACGGTAAGATTTGATGTTATTGTAGCTCGTTAGTTTTCCGGAGTATTATTTGTTGTATCGGAGAGGATTCGGTGGTCGAAAGGCCTATGTCCCCTCTTGAGAGAAGTGCCGTAAGGCGAGTTAGCAGCCAACTAGCTACCGAGTGGTTAGCTTACCATCATTAGCTAGTTACCTAGTTAAGAAGACTTTAGTTAGCCTGCCAAAGCAACTTAAGAGTCGTTTTCCCCTCATTATTTTGTAATGTTGCAAACTAATTGAATTGCCAATCTCTAGCTAACTAGTAAGTTGAGTATATTAATTTGTGTAACTTGGCTAGCTAACGTTAGTAGGCTTATAACCAACTGACTGAGCATGCAACTGGCTAACGTTAGATAGCCAGAAAATGGTTTTAGTGTTACTATGGTATCTTTGAATCACGAATAACCTCTTGATATTTCGCTACATATGTTTAGTAAAGTGGGGTTTGTCAGTTAAACGTGGCTAGCGGTGTTTTGATAGACAACTTTTGTGGGTTAGTAGTGAATTGTGCTGGAGGGAGGTTGTTGAAGTAATGCGCTGTATCTGTGCCATGAAGATTTAGATCTCTTTGCAGAGGCTGATCATTTGTTTCGTCATTTAAAACTAGTATAGGTATGTTTCGTGCTGTGCAGTTACCAGACTGTATGTTTGATAGTGCTGCTCAAAGCGGCAGGAAGCCTAGCGGTTAAGAGCGTTGGACAGTAACAGGATGGTCGCTGGTTCGAATCCAGAACCGACCAGATGAAATTATTTATTTTATATGCCGATGTGTCCGCCGAGCAGGCACTTAATCCCTTAATTGTCGTGTAAATCGTTCTGGATAAGAGGGTCTGCTCATGACTAAAATGTAAAGCCCAGAGCTACCCTACATCTGGAGTTAGGGGAAGGACATATGGTTTGTTGTTTCACTAGCTTTGTCTAAAACTCTTTGTCCCCCAGGCGACGTGGGTAATTATTACTATGGTCAGGGTCATCCCATGAAACCCCACAGGATCCGTATGACCCACAACCTGCTCAACTATGGACTCGTACAGGAAGATGGAGATATACGTGAGTACAACAAGACACAGTGGGCTTATGTATAGATATTGTTTTTTCTTGATAGATTAGTTTGATATTTATGGTATAAATAAATGTATTCAACAGCACTGTTGAATAATCGTTTCAGATTGACTAGACTGGCATTCTAAATTGGCCATTTTACAGCCAGATAACTGGAGCAGTTGGAAAATATCGTGACGTCTTGCAATCATGAGGCAGTATGCTCATACAAATACAGTGAAAGCTAAACCAACAACCATCTAATCTGAAATGAGATGCATAATAAACGCAGGTCCAACGATGGGAAAGAAAGTTTAGCTACACTTATTTGTTTGCAGAGACATGTTATTTTGGGGCTGTTATTCTGGCTGCAGAGGTTAACTTGTGTAGCTAGTTGACTGGCTCGACGCAAACAGGGATAACAACAACGTTGCCACTGAGAACTGACGATCGGGTCACATCTGTAAATATCCAGACAAATGACAAACCTAAATATGAATTAACTTTCTCAAAATGGATGTCAACCCCCAAAAAAACAAAATGTTCTTATCGGTAAAATGTGTGCTTTCCGTATTGATTTATTTGGCAATCTGTGGTATCAGCGGACAAACACCTCCATTCTGTAACATTAAATGGGTAAATTAACTCCACAAAGGGACTGGCTCCTCTTCATAACGCTCGTCTTCCATTATTTCCAAGGTGGCGTACAGAATGGCCATTTTATCACTTAGATATTGTATAGAACTGAAGCTGATGGGACTGGTTCGTTCTTCATCTCAGAAAATTACTTTTTTTCAACGCGTGTCTGAAGTAACATTCTGTATAGTTGAGCTGTCCTCAGACTTTATAAAAAAGTCTAAATTGGAGAGTTGTGGATTTGGCAAGTTTTCTGACCGCCCGTATATTGTGGTTATTGGAAAATACATAATCTAAAGTGAAGTCAGGCTGACGTTTTAGCAACCTAGGAACGGGTATTGTTTTTCTACATGTTGCATCCTTTGCAACACCTTTTCCTCCTAGAGACCTGACCCAGTGGAGAGGAGATGACCAAGTACCACAGTGACTTACTTCATCGAAGTTCCTCGTTCCATCCCCAGACACACAGCCAGAGCACAGCAAACAGATGCAGAGATGTGAGTAGCAGACAGTGTTTTCCTAGCATTGCTCAGGCGGGCGGTGCCTTTTAAAGGGATATTTTCACCCCCGAAACTATAGATTAGCATACCTTGTTTTTGTCATGTTTTCATATGGGCTAATGTTGAGCTGAGTCTAGTCTATACTCCACAATGATCTGTTATGTAGGTTACAGCTTTACGCATCGGAAACAAACCTGCAGGCCTCAATCAAACATCTCAAATGAATAGCTTTTATCCTTGCTGCTCTCTAACAGTTAATGTGGGAGAGGACTGCCCAGTGTTTGACGGCCTGTTTGAATTCTGTCAGCTCTCAATCTGGGAGGCTCTGTCGGTAAGTCTAGTTTCTTTTCCATCTGGCCTACTGTCTACCACTGACTTAGCTCACCATCACCTCTCACTTCCTATGTTGACTCTTCCCTCCTCCCTCTGTGTGTGTAGCGGGGCAGTGAAGCTGAACAAGCAGCAGACGGACCTCGCCATCAACTGGGCCGGAGGACTCCATCATGCCAAGAAGTCTGAGGCCTCTGGGTTCTGCTAATAACGACATCGTCCTCGCCATCCTGGAGCTGCTCAAGTAGAGCCCTGTGTGGTTCACCCCCCACCCCGGCCCGGGCTCCACCCCGGGCCGCCAACTCCCAACATCTACCCCGGCGGGCCCGCCAACATCCCCACCCACGCGCCCATCCCACTTCTTGTTCGTGTCTTTCTCCTTCTCTTTCACTTTTGAGGAAAGACAGTAGAGGTCGACCGATTTATTAAATCCGATTTATTGGGCGGGACCAAAAGCGATATGTATAAATCTTCAGAGTTTAAAAAAGAAATACTTATTTGTAATAATGACAATTACAACAATACTGAATGAACACTTATTTTAATTAATATAATTCATCAATAAAATCAATTTAGTCTCAAATAAATAATGAAACATGTGGTCTTCATTTCGTTCAACGAGCCAGAGCGGCCCAAACTGCTGCATATACCCAGCTTGCACAGAATTCAAGAGAAGTGACACAATTTCCCTAGTTAATATTGCCTGTAACATGCATTTCTTTGAAATGAATATGCAGGTTTAAAAATATATACTTCTGTGTATTGATTTTAAAGGCATTGATGTTAGTGGTTAGGTACATTTGTGCAACAATTCTGCTTTTTTACGTAAATGTGCTTTTGCTAAATCATCACCCGTTTGGTGGCCTTGGCGTTGAAGTAGGCCGTAATTCGATGATAAATGAACAGGCACTGCATTGATTATATGCATCGCAAGACAAGCTAGTTAACTACACATGGTTGATGATATTACTTGGTTAACTAGTGATTATGTTAGTTTTTTTTTTTTTTTTTACAAGATACGTTTAATGCTAGCCAGCAACGTACCTTGGCTCCTTTGCCCTCACGAACAGGTGGTCAGCCTGCCACGCAGTCTCCTCGTGGAGTAACAGGTGGTCAGCCTGCCACACAGTCTCTCGTGGAGTAACAGGTGGTCAGCCCGCCACACCAGTCTCCTCGTGGAGTAACAGGTGGTCAGCCTGCCACACAGTCTCCTCGTGGAGTAACAGGTGGTCAGCCTGCCCAGGCCAGTCTCCTCATGGAGTAACAGGTGGTCAGCCTGCCACACAGTCTCCTCATGGAGTAACAGGTGGTCAGCCTGCCAGGCAGTCTCCTCATGGAGTAACAGGTGGTCAGCCTGCCACACAGTCTCCTCATGGGTAACAGGTGGTCAGCCTGCCACACAGTCTCCTCATGGAGTAACAGGTGGTCAGCCTGCCACACAGTCTCCTCACATGGAGTAACAGGTGGTCAGCCTGCCACACAGTCTCCTCATGGAGTAACAGGTGGTCAGCCTGCCAGGCAGTCTCCTCATGGAGTAACGGGTGGTCAGCCTGCCACACAGTCTCCTCATGGAGTAACAGGTGGTCAGCCTGCCACACAGTCTCCTCATGGAGTAACAGGTGGTCAGCCTGCCACACAGTCTCCTCGTGGAGTAACAGGTGGTCAGCCTGCCACACAGTCTCCTCGTGGAGTAACAGGTGGTCAGCCTGCCACACAGTCTCCTCATGGAGTAACAGGTGGTCAGCCTGCCAGGCAGTCTCCTCGTGGAGTAACAGGTGGTCAGCAGTCTCCTCGTGGAGTAACAGGTGGTCAGCCAGTCTGCTCGTGGAGTAACAGGCGGTCAGCAGTCTCCTCCTGGAGTAACAGGTGGTCAGCAGTCTCCTCGTGGAGTAACAGGTGGTCAGCAGTCTCCTCGTGGAGTAACAGGTGGTCAGCCAGTCTCCTCGTGGAGTAACAGGTGGTCAGCCAGTCTCCTCGTGGAGTAACAGGTGGTCAGCCAGCCACACAGTCTCCTCGTGGAGTAACAGGTGGTCAGCAGTTTCCTCGTGGAGTAACAGGTGGTCAGCAGTCTCCTCGTGGAGTAACAGGTGGTCAGCAGTCTCCTCGTGGAGTAACAGGTGGTCAGCCAGTCTCTCACGTGGAGTAACAGGTGGTCAGCCTGCCATGCAGTCTCCTCGTGGAGTAACAGGTGGTCAGCCTGCCACGCAGTCTCCTGCGTGGGTAACAGGTGGTCAGCCAGTCTCCTCGTGGAGTAACAGGTGGTCAGCCACCACGCAGTCTCTACGTGGAGTAACAGGTGGTCAGCCAGTCTCCTCGTGGAGTAACAGGTGGTCAGCAGTCTCCTGCGTGGAGTAACAGGTGGTCAGCCAGTCTCCTCGTGGAGTAACAGGTGGTCAGCAGTCTCTGCGTGGGTAACAGGTGGTCAGCCAGTGAACAACAGGTGGTCAGCAGTCTCCTCGTGGGTAGCAGGTGGTCAGCCAGTCTCCTCGTGGAGTAACAGGTGGTCAGCCAGTCTCCTCGTGGAGTAACAGGTGGTCAGCCAGTCTCCTCGTGGAGTAACAGGTGGTCAGCAGTCTCCTCGTGGAGTAACAGATGGTCAGCAGTCTCCTCGTGGAGTAACAGGTGGTCAGCAGTCTCCTCGTGGAGCAACAGGTGGTCAGCAGTCTCCTCGTGGAGTAACAGGTGGTCAGCAGTCTCCTCGTGGAGTAACAGGTGGTCAGCAGTCTCCTCGTGGAGTAACAGATGGTCAGCAGTCTCCTCGTGGAGTAACAGGTGGTCAGCCCGCCACGCAGTCTCCTCGTGGAGTGCAATATAATTGGCACCCAAAAAGGCTGATTACCGATTTTTTTTGTTTTGTTATGAAAACTTGAAATCGGCCCAAATTCATCGGTCAGCCTCTAAAAGACAGAACAGAATGGTGACGTGTCCTTGGCTTGTCATGGTGTGTGTTTTCTCTTGTTGAAATGAATAGTCACCCAGGCTCTGATGAGAAACCTAGATATGGGTGTATTCATTTAATTATATAGTCTGTCCTGTCAGGTAATCTGAATCTAACATAGATGTTGTGTGTAATGAGTTGTCTGTCCTGTCAGGTAATCTGAATCTAACATAGATGTTGTATGTAATGAGTTGTCTGTCCTGTCAGGTAATCTGAATCTAACATAGATGTTGTATGTAATGAGTTGTCTGTCCTGTCAGGTAATCTGAATCTAATGTAGATGTTGTATGTAATGAGTTGTCTGTCCTGTCAGGTAATCTGAATCTAACGTAGATGTTGTGTGTAATGAGTTGTCTGTCCTGTCAGGTAATCTGAATCTAACGAGATGTTGTATGTAATGAGTTGTCTGTCCTGTCAGGTAATCTGAATCTAACGTAGATGTTGTGTGTAATGAGTTGTCTGTCCTGTCAGGTAATCTGAATCTAATGTAGATGTTGTATGTAATGAGTTGTCTGTCCTGTCAGGTAATCTGAATCTAACGTAGATGTTGTGTGTAATGAGTTGTCTGCCCTGTCAGGTAATCTGAATCTAATGTAGATGTTGTGTGTAATGAGTTGTCTGTCCTGTCAGGTAATCTGAATCTAATGTAGATGTTGTATGTAATGAGTTGTCTGTCTAAAGGTTAGAGGTCAGAACCTATCGGTGTGTAATGAGTTGTCTGTCCTGTCAGGTAATCTGAATCTAACGTAGATGTTGTATGTAATGAGTTGTCTGTCTAAAGGTTAGAGGTCAGAACCTATCGGTGTGTAATGAGTTGTCTGTCCTGTCAGGTAATCTGAATCTAATGTAGATGTTGTATGTAATGAGTTGTCTGTCTAAAGGTTAGAGGTCAGAACCTATCGGTGTGTAATGAGTTGTCTGTCTAAAGGTTAGAGGTCAGAACCTATCGGTGTGTAATGAGTTGTCTGTCCTGTCAGGTAATCTGAATCTAACGTAGATGTTGTGTGTAATGAGTTGTCTGTCCTGTCAGGTAATCTGAATCTAATGTAGATGTTGTCTGTCTAAAGGTTAGCGGTCAGAACCTATCGGTGTGTAATGAGTTGTCTGTCTAAAGGTTAGCGGTCAGAACCTATCGGTGTGTAATGAGTTGTCTGTCCTGTCAGGTAATCTGAATCTAACATAGATGTTGTGTGTAATGAGTTGTCTGTCCTGTCAGGTAATCTGAATCTAACATAGATGTTGTGTGTAATGAGTTGTCTGTCCTGTCAGGTAATCTGAATCTAACGTAGATGTTGTATGTAATGAGTTGTCTGTCCTGTCAGGTAATCTGAATCTAACGTAGATGTTGTATGTAATGAGTTGTCTGTCTAAAAGTTAGAGGTCAGAACCTATCGGCGTGTAATGAGTTGTCTGTCCTGTCAGGTACCACCAGAGGGTGTTGTACATAGACATCGACATTCACCATGGAGACGGAGTGGAAGAGGCTTTCTTCACCACAGACCGGGTCATGACTGTCTCCTTCCACAAGTATGGAGAATACTTCCCTGGTACCGGAGACCTGAGGGTGAGTCCTCTGGGAGAATACTTCCCTGGTACCGGAGACCTGAGGGTGAGTGTGTCCTCTGGGAGAATACTTCCCTGGTACCGGAGACCTGAGGGTGAGTGTGTGTCCTCTGGGAGACCTTAGGGTGAGTGTGTGTCCTCTGGGAGAATACTTCCCTGGTACCGGAGACCTGAGGGTGAGTGTGTGTCCTCTGGGAGACCTGAGGGTGAGTGTGTCCTCTGGGAGACCTGAGGGTGAGTGTGTCCTCTGGGATAATACTTCCCTGGTACCGGAGACCTGAGGGTGAGTGTGTGTCCTCTGGGATAATACCTCCCTGGTACCGGAGACCTGAGGGTGAGTGTGTGTCCTCTGGGAGACCTGAGGGTGAGTGTGTCCCTCTGGGAGACCTGAGGGTGAGTGTGTCCTCTGGGATAATACTTCCCTGGTACCGGAGACCTGAGGGTGAGTGGTGTCCTCTGGAGACCTGAGGGTGAGTGTGTGTCCTCTGGGAGAATACTTCCCTGGTACCGGAGACCTGAGGGTGAGTGTGTCCTCTGGGAGACCTGAGGGTGAGTGTGTCCTCTGGGATAATACTTCCCTGGTACCGGAGACCTGAGGGTGAGTGTGTGTCCTCTGGGATAATACTTCCCTGGTACCGGAGACCTGAGGGTGAGTGTGTGTCCTCTGGGAGACCTGAGGGTGAGTGTGTCCTCTGGGAGACCTGAGGGTGAGTGTGTCCTCTGGGGAGACCTGAGGGTGAGTGTGTCCTCTGGGAGACCTGAGGGTGAGTGTGTCCTCTGGGAGAATACTTCCCTGGTACCGGAGACCTGAGGGTGAGTGTGTCCTCTGGGAGAATACTTCCCTGGTACCGGAGACCTGAGGGTGAGTGTGTGTCCTCTGGGAGACCTTAGGGTGAGTGTGTGTCCTCTGGGAGAATACTTCCCTGGTACCGGAGACCTGAGGGTGAGTGTGTGTCCTCTGGGAGACCTGAGGGTGAGTGTGTCCTCTGGGAGACCTGAGGGTGAGTGTGTCCTCTGGGATAATACTTCCCTGGTACCGGAGACCTGAGGGTGAGTGTGTGTCCTCTGGGGAGACCTGAGGGTGAGTGTGTCCTCTGGGAGAATACTTCCCTGGTACCGGAGACCTGAGGGTGAGTGTGTGTCCTCTGGGATAATACTTCCCTGGTACCGGAGACCTGAGGGTGAGTGTGTCCTCTGGGAGACCTGAGGGTGAGTGTGTCCTCTGGGATAATACTTCCCTGGTACCGGAGACCTGAGGGTGAGTGTGTCCTCTGGGAGACCTGAGGGTGAGTGTGTCCTCTGGGATAATACTTCCCTGGTACCGGAGACCTGAGGGTGAGTGTGTCCTCTGGGAGAATACTTCCCTGGTACCGGAGACCTGAGGGTGAGTGTGTGTCCTCTGGGATAATACTTCCCTGGTACCGGAGACCTGAGGGTGAGTGTGTCCTCTGGGAGACCTGAGGGTGAGTGTGTCCTCTGGGAGACCTGAGGGTGAGTGTGTCCTCTGGGAGACCTGAGGGTGAGTGTGTCCTCTGGGAGACCTGAGGGTGAGTGTGTCCTCTGGGAGACCTGAGGGTGAGTGTGTCCTCTGGGAGACCTGAGGGTGAGTGTGTGTCCTCTGGGAGACCTGAGGGTGAGTGTGTGTCCTCTGGGAGACCTGAGGGTGAGTGTGTGTCCTCTGGGATAATACTTCCCTGGTACCGGAGACCTGAGGGTGAGTGTGTGTCCTCTGGGAGACCTGAGGGTGAGTGTGTGTGCTCTGGGAGACCTGAGGGTGAGTGTGTGTGTTCTGGGAGACCTGAGGGTGAGTGTGTGTCCTCTGGGATAATACTTCCCTGGTACCGGAGACCTGAGGGTGAGTGTGTGTCCTCTGGGAGACCTGAGGGTGAGTGTGTGTCCTCTGGGATAATACTTCCCTGGCACCGGAGACCTGAGGGTGAGTGTGTGTCCTCTGGGATAATACTTCCCGTGTGTGTGTTGTTTAGGACATTGGAGCAGGGAAGGGGAAGTACTACGCTGTAAACTACCCTCTCAGAGACGGCATCGACGATGAGTCTTACGAAGCCATCTTCAAACCTGTAAGTCATTCGGTGTTTTGGTTCCTTACAGAGGTCAAATTGATTCCACCTGTTTTTGTGTGTTTCTCACTTTTTATACATTTGTATTTTTATTTTTTTAGTGTGTTGTTGTAATCTGTGTGTGTTGCTAGATGATATTTTTGTGTGTGATTCTCACTTTTTATACATTTCTCTTTTTATTTATTTGTTGTGTTGTAATCCGTGTGTGTTGCTAGGTGATATTTTCGTGTGTGTTTCTCACTTTTTATACATTTCTCTCTCTCTTCTTTTTTTTGTTTTGTTTTGTTTTGTTTGTTTGTGTTGCTAGGTGATGGCTAAAGTGATGGAGACGTTCCAGCCCAGTGCAGTCGTGTTACAGTGTGGAGCCGACTCTCTGTCAGGAGACAGACTGGGCTGTTTCAACCTGACCATCAAAGGTAACACACCTGGAGGAGGGCTGTCTTCAGTGTGTGTGTGTGTTGTTAGGACTCTCTGTCAGGAGACAGACTGGGCTGTTTCAACCTGACCATCAAAGGTAACACACCTGGAGGAGGGCTGTCTTCAGTGTGTGTGTGTGTTGTTAGGACTCTCTGTCAGGAGACAGACTGGGCTGTTTCAACCTGACCATCAAAGGTAACACACCTGGAGGAGGGCTGTCTTCATGTGTGTGTGTGTGTTGTTAGGACTCTCTGTCAGGAGACCGACTGGGCTGTTTCAACCTCACCATCAAAGGTAACGCACCTGGAGGAGGGCTGTCTTCAGTGGTGTGTGTGTGTTGTTAGGACTCTCTGTCAGGAGACAGACTGGGCTGTTTCAACCTGACCATCAAAGGTAACACACCTGGAGGAGGGCTGTCTTCAGTGTGTGTGTGTGTGTTGTTAGGACTCTCTGTCAGGAGACAGACTGGTCACCAACTGGATCACCAGCAATATTGCAACTGGAACGAAGCAA
>NW_027009814.1:0-39377 GCF_036934945.1 Oncorhynchus masou masou
GGTGGTGATCCGTCATCCACACTGATATGTCTGCCAGACATGCAGAGATGCGATTCGCCACCTGGTCATCAGAAGGGGGAAAGGAGAAGATTAATTGTGTGTCGTCTGCATAGCAATGATAGGAGAGACCATGTGAGGTTATGACAGAGCCAAGTGACTTGGTGTATAGCGAGAATAGGAGAGGGCCTAGAACAGAGCCCTGGGGGACACCAGTGGTGAGAGCGCGTGGCGAGGAGACAGATTCTCGCCACGCCACCTGGTAGGAGCGACCTGTCAGGTAGGACGCAATCCAAGCGTGGGCCGCGCCGGAGATGCCCAACTCGGAGAGGGTGGAGAGGAGGATCTGATGGTTCACAGTATCGAAGGCAGCCGATAGGTCTAGAAGGATGAGAGCAGAGGAGAGAGAGTTAGCTTTAGCAGTGCGGAGCGCCTCCGTGATACAGAGAAGAGCAGTCTCAGTTGAATGACTAGTCTTGAAACCTGACTGATTTGGATCAAGAAGGTCATTCTGAGAGAGATAGCGGGAGAGCTGGCCAAGGACGGCACGTTCAAGAGTTTTGGAGAGAAAAGAAAGAAGGGATACTGGTCTGTAGTTGTTGACATCGGAGGGATCGAGTGTAGGTTTTTTCAGAAGGGGTGCAACTCTCGCTCTCTTGAAGACGGAAGGGACGTAGCCAGCGGTCAGGGATGAGTTGATGAGCGAGGTGAGGTAAGGGAGAAGGTCTCCGGAAATGGTCTGGAGAAGAGAGGAGGGGATAGGGTCAAGCGGGCAGGTTGTTGGGCGGCCGGCCGTCACAAGAAGCGAGATTTCATCTGGAGAGAGAGGGGAGAAAGAGGTCAGAGCACAGGGTAGGGCAGTGTGAGCAGAACCAGCGGTGTCGTTTGACTTAGCAAACGAGGATCGGATGTCGTCGACCTTCTTTTCAAAATGGTTGACGAAGTCATCTGCAGAGAGGGAGGAGGGGGGGGGGAGGAGGATTCAGGAGGGAGGAGAAGGTGGCAAAGAGCTTCCTAGGGTTAGAGGCAGATGCTTGGAATTTAGAGTGGTAGAAAGTGGCTTTAGCAGCAGAGACAGAGGAGGAAAATGTAGAGAGGAGGGAGTGAAAGGATGCCAGGTCCGCAGGGAGGCGAGTTTTCCTCCATTTCCGCTCGGCTGCCCGGAGCCCTGTTCTGTGAGCTCGCAATGAGTCGTCGAGCCACGGAGCGGGAGGGGAGGACCGAGCCGGCCTGGAGGATAGGGGACATAGAGAGTCAAAGGATGCAGAAAGGGAAGAGAGGAGGGTTGAGGAGGCAGAATCAGGAGATAGGTTGGAGAAGGTATGAGCAGAGGGAAGAGATGATAGGATGGAAGAGGAGAGAGTAGCGGGGGAGAGAGAGCGAAGGTTGGGACGGCGCGATACCATCCGAGTAGGGGCAGTGTGGGAAGTGTTGGATGAGAGCGAGAGGGAAAAGGATACAAGGTAGTGGTCGGAGACTTGGAGGGGAGTTGCAATGAGGTTAGTGGAAGAACAGCATCTAGTAAAGATGAGGTCGAGCGTATTGCCTGCCTTGTGAGTAGGGGGGAAGGTGAGAGGGTGAGGTCAAAAGAGGAGAGGAGGGAAAGAAGGGAGGCAGAGAGGAATGGAGTCAAAGGTAGACGTGGGGAGTGTTAAAGTCGCCCAGGACTGTGAGAGGTTTCGTCCTCAGGAAAGGAGCTTATCAAGGCATCAAGCTCATTGATGAACTCTCCGAGGGAACCTGGAGGGCGATAAATGATAAGGATGTTAAAGCTTGAAAGGGCTGGTAACTGTGACAGCATGGAATTCAAAGGAGGCGATAGACAGATGGGTAAGGGGAGAAAGAGAGAATGACCACTTGGGAGAGATGAGGATCCCGGTGCCACCACCCCGCTGACCAGAAGCTCTCGGGGTGTGCGAGAACACGTGGGCGGACGAAGAGAGAGCAGTAGGAGTAGCAGTGTTATCTGTGGTGATCCATGTTTCCGTCAGTGCCAAGAAGTCGAGGGACTGGAGGGAGGCATAGGCTGAGATGAACTCTGCCTTGTTGGCCGCAGATCGGCAGTTCCAGAGGCTACCGGAGACCTGGAACTCCACGTGGGTCGTGTGCGCTGGGACCACCAGATTAGGGTGACGAGGCCACGCGTGTGGAGCGTTTGTATGGTCTGTGCAGAGAGGAGAGAACAGGGATAGATAGACACATAGTTGACAGGCTACAGAAGAGGCTACGCTAATGCAAAGAGATTGGAATGACAAGTGGACTACACATCTCGAATGTTCAGAAAGTTAAGCTTACGTAGCAAGAATCTTATTGACTAAAATGATTGAAATGATACAATACTGCTGGAGTAGGCTAGCTGGCAGTGGCTGCGTTGTTGACACTACACTAATCACTACACTAATCAAGTCGTTCCGTGAGTGTAATAGTTTCTACAGTGCTGCTATTCGGGGCTGGCTGGCTGGCTAGCTAGCAGTGTTGATTGCGTTACGTTACGTTAAAAGAACGACAATAGCTGGCTAGCTAACCTAGAAAATCGCTCTAGACTACACAATTGTCTTAGATACAAAGACGGCTATGTAGCTAGCTAGCTACGATCAAACAAATCAAACCGTTGTACTGTAATGAAGTGAAATTAAAATGTGATACTACCTGTGGAGCGAAGCGGAATGTTGACCGGGTAGTTGAAGTTCTATTCGGTAGAGGTTGGCTAGCTGTTGGCTAGCTAGCTAGCAGTATCTCCTACGTTAAGGACGACAAATAGCTGGCTAGCTAACCTCGGTAAATTAAGATAATCACTCTAAGTCTACACACTCTAAACTACACAATTATCTTGGATACGAAGACAGCAAAGACAACTATGTAGCTAGCTAACACTACACTAATCGAGTCGTTCAGTTGAGTGTAATAGTTTCTACAGTGCTGGTGGACGGTGGACGTTAGCTAGCTGCTTAGCTAGCTGCTGGGCAGATAGCAGTGTAGACTACGTTAGGACGACGAAATACGATAATTACGCAATTATCTTTGATACAAAGACGGCTATGTAGCTAGCTAAGAAGAAATTGCTAAGATTAGACAAATCAAACCGTTGTACTATAATGAAATGTAATGAAAATGTAATGAAAAGTTATACTACCTGCGGACCGAAGTGTAGATGCGACCGCTCGCTCCAACCCGGAAATGAACTGTAAAGGTACATTACCACCTCCAATTGGACTGGAATGTCGCCCTCCACTCCCACCTCTGTACCAGAGTCCCACTGTAGCTTAAACATTCACCAATAGAAGTATATGCAGGAACCCTCACATGTGAATTGCGGTCCCCAGTCACACCTTTCTCTAGCTTTAATGGTGTGCCACAAAAAGACTAAAAAGAAGCATACTATCTCAATAAAACACAATTTTCCAAAGCCATTTTTGGATTTTCTGACAACTTCCGTGTTCAGCCAATCAGGTCCCAGCAGTCTGTTGTTAATCCCTGGCTGAACACTGGGTGCAATATCATGAAGTAGCATTAGCCACTCTAGCAAGGGTGGTGGAAAATTGTGTTTTGTTAAGACAGTAGGCATATTTTCCCATTTTTCCCCCCAACGGACATAAAGATATGGAGGAATCTGATGCCTTTCTAGCCAGAATGGAAGATGTTTTGTGTAGGAACTGGTTGCAGTAGGACACCAGTGTATTTTCGTCTGGACACAGCCTAGATGATAGTGGAGATCTAGCGCCCACTAGTGGTTGCATAGGATAGCCTAGAACCTGTATAGGAATGGATGATGATAATAGAGATCTATCTGTTCTTTTTTTTCTGGGTAAGTCTCTAAGAGCTTTGCAAACCTGGATTGTACAATATTTCCCATTATTATTTATTTTTGTATTTTTCAAGCTCTGTCAAGTTGGTTGTTCAAGGCTTGCCATAGATTTAAGTCAAAACTGTAACTAGGACACTCAGTGTCACGAATACCACCGAAGGTGGCTCCCCTTCCTGCACGGGTGGCGCTCGGCGGTCGTCGTGGCCGGTCTATTAGCTGCCACTGAAGGTGGCTCCCCTTCCTGCTCGGGTGGCGCTCGGCGGTCGTCGTGGCCGGTCTATTAGCTGCCACTGAAGGTGGCTCCCCTTCCTGCTCGGGTGGCGCTCGGCGGTCGTCGTGGCCGGTCTATTAGCTGCCACTGAAGGTGGCTCCCCTTCCTGCTCGGGTGGCGCTCGGCGGTCGTCGTGGCCGGTCTATTAGCTGCCACTGAAGGTGGCTCCCCTTCCTGCTCGGGTGGCGGTCGTCGTGGCCGGTCTATTAGCTGCCACTGAAGGTGGCTCCCCTTCCTGCTCGGGTGGCGCTCGGCGGTCGTCGTGGTCGGTCTATTAGCTGCCACTGAAGGTGGCTCCCCTTCCTGCTCGGGTGGCGCTCGGCGGTCGTCGTGGCCGGTCTATTAGCTGCCACTGAAGGTGGCTCCCCTTCCTGCTCGGGTGGCGGTCGTCGTGGCCGGTCTATTAGCTGCCACTGAAGGTGGCTCCCCTTCCTGCTCGGGTGGCGCTCGGCGGTCGTCGTGGCCGGTCTATTAGCTGCCACTGAAGGTGGCTCCCCTTCCTGCTCGGGTGGCGCTCGGCGGTCGTCGTGGCCGGTCTATTAGCTGCCACCGATACCTTTGTCCTTTTCGTTTGTTTTGGTCTAATTGTTTTCACCTGTTCCTTGTTGGGGTTTTGGGATGGGTGTTATTTAAGTTCGTTTTGCCCGCTGGTGTTTGTGCGGGCTTGTTGGTTGTTACGTTTGGTGATGTATCGTGTTTTGTTTTGGGTTTTCGCTGTCCAGTGTGCGTCTAGGTTTTGGGTTGGTTTAGCGCCAGTGTTTTGGGTTTTTCACTGTCCATTGTGCGTCTAGGTTTTGGCTTGGTTTAGCGCCAGTGTTTTGGGCATTCACCCATGTTTTGGACCTGTTATGATTTGAAGGACATTAAAGCTTTTTCCCATTCATTTCACTCTGCATCTGACTCCTCACTCATTTCACTCACCCGTCGTTACACTCAGGAACATTCATTGTCGTCTTGGTATGTAACTCCAGTGATGTACTGGGCCGTACGCACTACCCTCTGAAGTGCCTTGCTGTCGGAGGCCTCCAAATGCGGAAGGCCTCCAAATGCGGAAGGCCTCCAAATGCGGAAGGCCTCCAAATGCGGAAGGCCTCTATTGACGGATGTGGTATTTTGAGACACAGCCCATGCAAGAAACATCTCTAGCTTAAACAGACACATTCTGATTGGGATTTTTGTATTATGCTAATTAGATTACCTCAGGGGCACCGTAGTTTTTATTTTATTTTCATGATTTAAAAATAAATTACCTAAGTACTTTACACCACTGCTTAACAATACTTACAGTTTGCAATGATAGTACATTTTTTCACATCTAAGTGAGTGATAACCTTTTATGAGACCATGTAGCTTGTCTATGGCAGTTTTAGTCTTACTTACTGTTATTGACTGTAGACATTATGGCGAGTTCTGTAAGGGTTGTCGCTTGTCCAGAGAGGATGGAAAACTTTAGTGGAAAACTTATTGAAAACTCTTTGGCTTGACTGCCTGTGATGTCACCTTTAGGCCAGGTGGGGGCATAAGAATGTGAGGAATTTTACAACACTTCTACAGATAGCTACAAGGATTACATTCTCTGCATGAATTAATTGAAAATTAAAAAAGGAAATCGGTTATATTGTCTGACTCCGTGTTAACGTAGAACCATAGATAACTGGATTTTGATCTACTAAATATATGCCACCGAGTAGGATCCTCTTATGGTAAAACAACAAACATTTTCGAATTAAATTATTAATGCAGTTTACCATTAGGTCTAAATCAAAATGTTGATAATTATGTACAAATTAACTTTATTGTCGACTTTTTTGGTGAACTGACATTATTGTCAGAAGTATGTCCCGCCCATTTAACCCTCACAGTATTTTCCGCACCTTCATTGGTTTCACACATGGAAGGCGTTGGTATAATGAACCCTAGTCCATTTTGACTGGATAGCGTTACGTCACTCAAAACTGTTGCTTGGCAGCGTTACTTGGTGGTGTTGTCAAGCGGAGGCTTACTGTTGCTGCAATTAAAATTCCTGCCTTGGATGTGGACTATGGGTCCAGTTCATCACTTTACAAACACTGAGTGAGTAGCGTTTTTTGTCGTCCATTAGAAATACTGAGTAGGTAGGAAAATACCGTACGTTTAAGATGACGTGTTTTTATCAGCCGTTTTATTTAGGCATTTAGTGCGTAGTATCCCCTCTGTAGAGCACGTAGTTAGGTTACTCGATGCTGGATCTGTTTGGCTAGCAAGCTAACGTTAGATCAAGGGCATAATGTCAACCCTGTACTGTGTAACGTTAAGTGCAATGTTCTCGTGTTGGATTTTCTTGTTCTTTGTTTTCTTATGTTGTTTAGCTGTCTAGTATTGATATGATAGAGAGCTCTCTAGCTGCCTGACACCCAGTACAGTAATATGTGTGGGTTAAAAAACATGCTCCTGCTAGCCATTTGCATCATCATCAACACACACATATATATATATAGAGGCTCTACCGGACCTTTTGAACATTGATTTGAGTTATGGCTGAGATATTGTCTAGGTCTAGCCTAACTGTGGATATTTAAACATGTAGCTTCATACAATTAACCTATAATCCAATTACTAATAGGCCTGCACTGCATAGGAGTAGGGTTTACAGGTTTCATTACTAATAGTTATGTACTGTATAGGAGTAGGGTTTCCAGGTTTCATTACTAATAGGTATGTACTGTATAGGATTAGGGTTTCAAGGTTTCATTACTAATAGGTCTGTACTGTATAGGAGTAGGGTTTCCAGGTTTCATTACTAATAGGTATGTACTGTATAGGAGTAGGGTTTCCAGGTTTCATTACTAATAGGTCTGTACTGTATAGGAGTAGGGTTTCCAGGTTTCATTACTAATAGGTCTGTACTGTATAGGAGTAGGGTTTACAGGTTTCATTACTAATAGGTCTGTACTGTATAGGAGTAGGGTTTCCAGGTTTCATTACTAATAGGTATGTACTGTATAGGAGTAGGGTTTCCAGGTTTCATTACTAATAGGTCTGTACTGTATAGGAGTAGGGTTTCCAGGTTTCATTACTAATAGGCCTGCACTGCATAGGAGTAGGGTTTCCAGGTTTCATTACTAATAGATATGTACTGTATAGGAGTAGGGTTTCCAGGTTTTAATACTAATAGGTCTGTACTGCATAGGAGTAGGGTTTCCAGGTTTCATTACTAATAGGTCTGCACTGCATAGGAGTAGGGTTTCCAGGTTTCATTACTAATAGGTATGTACTGTATAGGAGTAGGGTTTCCAGGTTTTAATACTAATAGGTCTGTACTGTATAGGAGTAGGGTTTCCAGGTTTCATTACTAATAGGTCTGTACTGTATAGGATTAGGGTTTCCAGGTTTCATTACTAATAGGTCTGCACTGCATAGGAGTAGGGTTTCCAGGTTTCATTACTAATAGGTCTGTACTGTATAGGAGTAGGGTTTATAGGTTTCATTACTAATAGGTATGTACTGCATAGGAGTAGGGTTTCCAGGTTTCATTACTAATAGGTCTGCACTTCATAGGAGTAGGGTTTCCAGGTTTCATTACTAATAGGTATGTACTGTATAGGAGTAGGGTTTCCAGGTTTTAATACTAATAGGTCTGTACTGTATAGGAGTAGGGTTTCCAGGTTTCATTACTAATAGGTCTGTACTGTATAGGATTAGGGTTTCCAGGTTTCATTACTAATAGGTCTGCACTGCATAGGAGTAGGGTTTCCAGGTTTCATTACTAATAGGTATGTACTGTATAGGATTAGGGTTTCAAGGTTTCATTACTAATAGACCCTTACTGTATAGGAGTAGGGTTACAAGGTTTTAACTCTAATAGGTCTGTACTGTATAGGAGTAGGGTTTCCAGGTTTCATTACTAATAGGTCTGTACTGTATAGGAGTAGGGTTTCCAGGTTTCATTACTAATAGGTCTGTACTGCATAGGAGTAGGGTTTCCAGGTTTCATTACTAATAGGTATGTACTGTATAGGATTAGGGTTTCAAGGTTTCATTACTAATAGGTCTGTACTGTATAGGAGTAGGGTTTCCAGGTTTCATTACTAATAAGTATGTACTGTATAGGATTAGGGTTTCAAGGTTTCATTACTAATAGGTCTGTACTGTATAGGAGTAGGGTTTCCAGGTTTCATTACTAATAGGTCTGTACTGTATAGGAGTAGGGTTTCCAGGTTTCATTACTAATAGACCCTTACTGTATAGGAGTAGGGTTTCCAGGTTTCATTACTAATAGGTCTGTACTGTATAGGAGTAGGGTTTCCAGGTTTCATTACTAATAGACCCTTACTGTATAGGAGTAGGGTTTCCAGGTTTCATTACTAATAGGTCTGCACTGCATAGGAGTAGGGTTTCCAGGTTTCATTACTAATAGGTATGTACTGCATAGGAGTAGGGTTTCCAGGTTTCATTACTAATAGGTCTGCACTGTATAGGAGTAGGGTTTCCAGGTTTCATTACTAATAGGTCTGTACTGTATAGGAGTAGGGTTTCCAGGTTTCATTACTAATAGGTATGTACTGTATAGGATTAGGGTTTCAAGGTTTCATTACTAATAGACCCTTACTGTATAGGAGTAGGGTTACAAGGTTTTAACTCTAATAGGTCTGTACTGTATAGGAGTAGGGTTTCCAGGTTTCATTACTAATAGACCCTCACTGTATAGGAGTAGGGTTTCCAGGTTTCATTACTAATAGGCCCTCACTGTATAGGAGTAGCCTACTTTGCTTGCTCGCTAGCCAACTACGGCTAACTCAGTCACGTCAAACGTCAGAAAGAATAACTACAGTTGCTGCATTTGTTTAATTTGTTTTCTAGAGACATTTATTTGTCTACATCCATAACGATGACCTAATGAGGCGTGATTTCACCTGGCCTAGAAAATGTGCTCTCTCGTCAGGAAACTGTTGTTCAGAGGAGCTAGCCAACAACACAGCAAACACAATCACCTCAAACTAAAGCTGGAAAGACTACAAACTAGCTGCACTTCGTTTCGTTTGACCTTTTTATCAATTTACATTTCTTTGTATATATCCATGTGCACTATCAGTTAAATGTTTGGACACACCTACTCATTCCAGGGGTTCTTTATTTTTGTACTATTTTCTACATTGTAGAATAATAGTGAAAAAAAACACATGGAATCATTTAGTAACCAAAAAAGTGTTAAACAAATCCAAATATATTTGAGAATCTTCAAAGGAGCCACCCTTTGCCTTGATGACAGCTTTGCACACTCTTGGACTTATTCTAAAGAAATAAAAACAATGGTCAAAAAGACTGTGAACAATAACAGTAACAAGGCTGTATACAGTAGCGAGGCTGTATACAGTAGCGAGGCTGTATACAGTAGCGAGGCTGTATACAGTAGAGAGGCTATATACAGTAGCGAGGCTGTATACAGTAGCGAGGCTGTATACAGTAGCGAGGCTGTATACAGTAGCGAGGCTGTATACAGTAGAGGCTATAAAAGTTGCGAGGCTGTATACAGTAGAGAGGCTGTATACAGTAGCGAGGCTGTATACAGTAGCGAGGCTGTATACAGTAGAGAGGCTGTATACAGTAGAGAGGCTGTATACAGTAGAGAGGCTATATACAGTAGAGAGGCTGTATACAGTAGAGAGGCTGTATACAGTAGCGAGGCTGTATACAGTAGCGAGGCTATAAAAGTTGCGAGGCTGTATACAGTAGCGAGGCTGTATACAGTAGAGGCTATAAAAGTTGCGAGGCTGTATACAGTAGAGAGGCTGTATACAGTAGAGAGGCTGTATACAGTAGCGAGGCTATAAAAGTTGCGAGGCTGTATACAGTAGCGAGGCTGTATACAGTAGAGAGGCTATATACAGTAGAGAGGCTGTATACAGTAGCGAGGCTGTATACAGTAGAGAGGCTGTATACAGTAGCGAGGCTGTATACAGTAGAGGCTATAAAAGTTGCGAGGCTGTATACAGTAGAGAGGCTGTATACAGTAGCGAGGCTGTATACAGTAGCGAGGCTGTATACAGTAGAGAGGCTGTATACAGTAGAGAGGCTGTATACAGTAGAGAGGCTGTATACAGTAGAGAGGCTGTATACAGTAGCGAGGCTGTATACAGTAGAGGCTATAAAAGTTGCGAGGCTGTATACAGTAGAGAGGCTGTATACAGTAGCGAGGCTGTATACAGTAGCGAGGCTATAAAAGTTGCGAGGCTGTATACAGTAGCGAGGCTGTATACAGTAGAGGCTATAAAAGTTGCGAGGCTGTATACAGTAGAGAGGCTGTATACAGTAGAGAGGCTGTATACAGTAGAGAGGATGTATACAGTAGAGAGGATGTATACAGTAGAGAGGCTATAAAAGTAGCGAGGCTACATACAGACATCGGTTTGTCAGGCTGATTGAGGTAGTATGTACATGTAGATATGGTTAAAGTGACTATGCATACAGTATATGATGAACAGAGAGTAGCAGTAGCCTCGCTACTGTTATTTTATTGTTGCTCTTTAATTATTAGTTATTTTTCTTTTTTACTTCAGTTTATTTTAGTAAATACTTTCTTAACACTTATTTTTGTCAATTAAGGGCTTGTAAATAAGCATTTCACTGTAAGGAGAAACACCTTACAACACCTGTTGTATTTGGCGCATGTGACATACAATTTGATTTGATTTAAAATTTTGCCAGCTGATTCATGATTTCGACTGGCTGAGAAACGCTGCCTGCATGTCTGTCTTGTCCCGACTCCCGACACGTTAATTACTATGGGAAAGCTGGAGATCAAATTTTAATATTGAAACAACATTGCAAATGTCAGCGAGACAGACAGCAAGGGTGATACACATCTCCACTGTTAAACTAAATGTTAGTCGAAAGGAAATGTGAGATAATGTCTAGATGCTTTTTATAGTGGAGATCAAGTTTATAAATTGCCTGGCTGGGCTGATGAGACAGTGGATTGTGCAGTCAGATGGAACAGAGTAAATAGACATTTTAACATTTTAACTTCTGGAATAGACATCGGCTGGAATGCGCTTTTAACCAATCTGCATTCAGGATTACACCCACCCGTTGTATAATATAATAGGTCTCCTTGTTGTCATTGGCAACAATTGTTCCCTAATTTTCTTATATAATCCAGATGTTTATTTTCAGGAGCATATCTGTTTTTCTCTTGTCGTCTGTGTTCAGTAACACTGTGCTGGTGAGGATAATTTGCCAGCTGATTTGAAGGTGTTGAATTCCACTGACTCTGTCCATTACCACACATGATTCATCCTGTTGTTGGAAATGAAATGAAGGCATGATCCTCTACACTGCTCACTGCATTCCTGTTCACATTGTGCAGCGGTTGCTGCTGAAACAAAAGAGGAAGGATCATCTGTGAGTTCAGCTGTTTGCAGAGCTTAGTTGTTCAGATCAGCCACCACCTATAATCACCTTCTGATCTGAGCCTGTCAGTTAGTGGAGAGAGAGGGAGCAGCAGTCATGTTGACTGTACTAGGATGCTGCTGGCCTGGTTTATTTTAGCTGTGGATTCTGCATACTGAACCCACAGCTATGTGGGAGATGAGGAGAGGAGGTGTTCATGAACAGTCAGCACTTAAAGGGATAGCTCACTCATAAAAGTTGGCCAGGTGTTTTCAGACCTAAAAAGTTAGCCTAATTATGTTTGATTTCTCTGCTCATTGTTGTGACTTCTTCTGTGTCCAGGTGAGGATGATCCAGTGAGGGAAAACCATTGAAAGGAGAATGTGTCGTGTCCTGAGGCCCACTGGTAGTCAACCCCTCCCAGGAGCCAGGAGACAAGCCCAGACCCTCCTCCTTTAGCTGGGACACCTCTCTGACCCCACCTTGGACCTCACCCCAGCTGCCTTTTAACTTCATGAAGAACTCTGACGTTGGTGATGTGATGAATAAATTTGAAGTCCTTGGGATCGTAGGTGAAGGTAAGATCACTAGCTACGTTACCACCTTACCCACATAATTGTTAGAAAGCCTCTGTATGTGTGTGTGCCGGCACGCCTGCTTATGGATCATGAAGCACTATAGAAATTAGAGGTCGACCGATTAATTGGAATGGCCGATTAATTAGGGCCAATTTCAAGCCCAGGGAGGAGCGAGGAGAGGGACGGAAGCTATACTGTTACACTGGCAATACTAAAGTGCCTATAAGAACATCCAATAGTCAAAGGTTAATGAAATACAAATGTTACAGAGGGAAATAGTCCTATAATTCCGATAATAACTACAACCTAAAACTTCTTACCTGGGAATATTGAAGACTCATGTTAAAAGGAACCACCAGCTTTCATATGTTCTCATGTTCTGAGCAAGGAACTTAAACATTAACTTTCTTACATGGCACATATTGCACTTTTACTTTCTTCTCCAAAACTTTGTTTTTGCATTATTTAAACCAAATTGAACATGTTTCATTATTTACTTGATGCTAAATTTATTTTATTGATGTATTATATTAAGTTAGAATAAATGTTCATTCAGTATTGTTGTAATTGTCATTATTACAAATGAATAAATAAAAATCGTCCGAGGTATCGGTGTTGAAAAATCATAATCGGTAGACCTCTAATAGAAATCAGAACATTTTCAGACGAGGCTATTGTACCAGCCAGCCAGCCAGCCAGCCATGGTAACATGTCTTTCTCATGTCTTTCTCTCTCATGTTGTTGGTTTCCTGCGGTTTCAATGAGTAGATGCAAAGTGTCAGACACTCTGCCCAGTCCCTTCCCCAGCCCCATCCCCTGTACCCAGTCCCTTCCCCAGCCCCATCCCCTGTACCCAGTCCCTTCCCCAGCCCCATCCCCTGTACCCAGTCCCTTCCCCAGCCCCATCCCCTGTACCCAGTCCCTTCCCCAGCCCCATCCCCTGTACCCAGTCCCTTCCCCCGCCCCATCCCCTGTACCCAGTCCCGCCCCGCCCCATCCCCTGTACCCAGTCCCTTCCCCCCCCCATCCCCTGTACCCAGTCCCTTCCCCAGCCCCATCCCCTGTACCCAGTCCCTTCCCCAGCCCCATCCCCTGTACCCAGTCCCTTCCCCCGCCCCATCCCCTGTACCCAGTCCCTTCCCCAACCCCATCCCCTGTACCCAGTCCCTTCCCCAACCCCATCCCCTGTACCCAGTCCCTTCCCCAACCCCATCCCCTGTACCCAGTCCCTTCCCCAGCCCCATCCCCTGTACCCAGTCCCTTCCCCGCCCCATCCCCTGTACCCAGTCCCTTCCCCGCCCCATCCCCCTGTACCCAGTCCCTTCCCCCCCCCATCCCCTGTACCCAGTCCCTTCCCCAGCCCCATCCCCTGTACCCAGTCCCTTCCCCCGCCCCATCCCCTGTACCCAGTCCCTTCCCCCGCCCCATCCCCTGTACCCAGTCCCTTCCCCGCCCCATCCCCTGTACCCAGTCCCTTCCCCGCCCCATCCCCTGTACCCAGTCCCTTCCCCGCCCCATCCCCTGTACCCAGTCCCTTCCCCCGCCCCATCCCCTGTACCCAGTCCCTTCCCCCGCCCCACCCCCTCTACCCAGTCCTTTCCCCAGCTCCATCCCCTTATCCAGCCCCATCTCCTCTTCCCAGTCCCTTCCCCAACCCCATCCCCACTACCCAGTCCCTTCCCCAGCCCCATCCCCTCTACACAGTCCCTTCCCCAGCCCCATCCCCTCTACCCACTCCCTTCCCCCGCCCCATCCCCTCTGCCCAGTCCCTTCCCCAGCCCCATCCCCTCTACCCAGTCCCTTCCCCAGCCCCATCCCCTCTACACAGTCCCTTCCCCAGCCCCATCCCCTCTACCCAGTCCCTTCCCCAGCCCCATCCTCTCTACCCAGTCCCTTCCCCAGCCCATCTCCCCTTCCCAGTCCCATCCCCATTACCCAGTCCCTTCCCCAGCCCCATCCCTTCCCCATCCCATCCCCTCCACCCAGTCCCTTCTCCAACCCCATCCCCTCTATCCAGTCCCTTCCCCAGCCCCATCCCCTCACCCAGCCCCATCTCCTCTTCCCAGCCCCATCCCATCCCCTCCACCCAGTCCCATCTCCAGCCCCATCCCCTCCACCCAGTCCCTTCCCCAACCCCATCCCCTGTACCCAGTCCCTTCCCCAGCCCCATCCCCTGTACCCAGTCCCTTCCCCCGCCCCATCCCCTGTACCCAGTCCCTTCCCCCGCCCCATCCCCTGTACCCAGTCCCTTCCCCCGCCCCATCCCCTGTACCCAGTCCCTTCCCCAGCCCCATCCCCTGTACCCAGTCCCTTCCCCCGCCCCATCCCCTGTACCCAGTCCCTTCCCCCGCCCCATCCCCTGTACCCAGTCCCTTCCCCGCCCCATCCCCTGTACCCAGTCCCTTCCCCCGCCCCATCCCCTGTACCCAGTCCCTTCCCCCGCCCCATCCCCTGTACCCAGTCCCTTCCCCCGCCCCATCCCCTGTACCCAGTCCCTTCCCCCGCCCCACCCCCTCTACCCAGTCCTTTCCCCAGCTCCATCCCCTTATCCAGCCCCATCTCCTCTTCCCAGTCCCTTCCCCCACCCCATCCCCTGTACCCAGTCCCTTCCCCAGCCCCATCCCCTCTACACAGTCCCTTCCCCAGCCCCATCCCCTCTACCCACTCCCTTCCCCGCCCCATCCCCTCTGCCCAGTCCCTTCCCCAGCCCCATCCCCTCTACCCAGTCCCTTCCCCAGCCCCATCCCCTCTACACAGTCCCTTCCCCAGCCCCATCCCCTCTACCCAGTCCCTTCCCCAGCCCCATCCTCTCTACCCAGTCCCTTCCCCAGCCCATCTCCCCTTCCCAGTCCCATCCCCATTACCCAGTCCCTTCCCCAGCCCCATCCCTTCCCCATCCCATCCCCTCCACCCAGTCCCTTCTCCAACCCCATCCCCTCTATCCAGTCCCTTCCCCAGCCCCATCCCCTCACCCAGCCCCATCTCCTCTTCCCAGCCCCATCCCATCCCCTCCACCCAGTCCCATCTCCAGCCCCATCCCCTCCACCCAGTCCCTTCCCCAACCCCATCCCCTCTACCCAGTCCCTTCCCCAGCCCCATCCCCTCTACCCAGTCCCTTCCCCAGCCCCATCCCCTCTACCCAGTCCCTCCCCAGCCCCATCCCCTCTACCCAGTCTCTTACCCTTACCCAGCCCCATCCCCTCCACCCAGTCCCTTCCCCAACCCCATCCCCTCTACCCAGTCTCTTAACCTTCCCTAGCCCCTTCCCCTCTACCCAGTCCCTTCCCCAGCCCCATCCCCTCTACCCAGTCCCTTTCGCAGTCCCATCCCCTCTACCCAGTCCCTTCCCCAGCCCCATCCCCTCTACCCAGTCTCTTAACCTTCCCCAGCCCCTTCCCTCTACCCAGTCCCTTCCCCAGCCCCATCCCCTCTACCCAGTCCCTCCCCAGCCCCATCCCCTCTACCCAGTCCCTTCCCCAGCCCCATCCCCTCTACCCAGTCCCTCCCCAGCCCCATCCCCTCTACCCAGTCTCTTACCCTTACCCAGCCCCATCCCCTCCACCCAGTCCCTTCCCCAACCCCATTCCCTCTACCCAGTCCCTCCCCAGCCCCATTCCCTCTACCCAGTCCCTTCCCCAGCCCCATCCCCTCTACCCAGTCCCTTCCCCCGCCCCATCCCCTCTACCCAGTCCCTTCCCCAGCCCCATCCCCTCTACCCAGTCCCTTCCCCTTCCCCCCCCCATCCCCTCTACCCAGTCCCTTCCCCAGTCCCATCCCCTCTACCCAGTCCCTTCCCCTTCCACAGCCCCATCCCCTCTACCCAGTCCCTTTCGCAGTCCCATCCCCTCTACCCAGTCCCTTCCCCAGCCCCATCCCCTCTACCCAGTCCCTTCCCCTCTACCCAGTCCCTCCCCAGCCCCATCTCCTCTACCCAGTCCCTTCCACAGCCCCATCCCCTCTACCCAGTCTCTTAACCTTCCCCAGCCCCATCTCCTTTTCCCAGTCCCTTCCCCAGCCCCATCCCCTCTACCCAGTCCCTTCCCCAGCCCCATCTCCTCTTCCCAGTCCCTTCCCCAGCCCCATCTCCTCTACCCAGTCCCTTCCACAGCCCCATCCCCTCTACCCAGTCTCTTAACCTTCCCCAGCCCCTTCCCCTCTACCCAGTCCCTTCCCCAGCCCCATCCCCTCTACCCAGTCCCTTTCGCAGTCCCATCCCCTCTACCCAGTCCCTTCCCCAGCCCCATCCCCTCTACCCAGTCTCTTAACCTTCCCCAGCCCCTTCCCCTCTACCCAGTCCCTTCCCCAGCCCCATCCCCTCTACCCAGTCCCTTCCCCTCTACCCAGTCCCTCCCCAGCCCCATCTCCTCTTCCCAGTCCCTTCCCCAGCCCCATCTCCTCTACCCAGTCCCTTCCCCAGCCCCATCCCCTCTACCCAGTCCCTCCCCAGCCCCATCCCCTCTACCCAGAGTCTTAACCTTCCCCAGCCCCTTCCCCTCTACCCAGTCCCATCCCCTCTACCCAGTCCCTTCCCCTCTACCCAGTCCCTCCCCAGCCCCATCTCCTCTTCCCAGTCCCTTCCCCAGCCCCATCTCCTCTACCCAGTCCCTTCCCCAGCCCCATCCCCTCTACCCAGTCCCTCCCCAGCCCCATCCCCTCTACCCAGTCTCTTAACCTTCCCCAGCCCCTTCCCCTCTACCCAGTCCCTTCCCCAGCCCCATCCCTCTACCCAGTCCCTTCCCCTCTACCCAGTCCCTCCCCAGCCCCATCTCCTCTTCCCAGTCCCTTCCCCAGCCCCATCTCCTCTACCCAGTCCCTTCCCCAGCCCCATCCCCTCTACCCAGTCTCTTAACCTTCCCCAGCCCCTTCCCCTCTACCCAGTCCCTTCCCCAGCCCCATCCCCTCTACCCAGTCCCTTCCCCTCTACCCAGTCCCTCCCCAGCCCCATCTCCTCTTCCCAGTCCCTTCCCCAGCCCCATCCCCTCTACCCAGTCCCTCCCCAGCCCCATCTCCTCTTCCCAGTCCCTTCCCCAGCCCCATCTCCTCTACCCAGTCCCTTCCCCAGCCCCATCCCCTCTACCCAGTCCCTCCCCAGCCCCATCCCCTCTACCCAGTCTCTTACCCTTACCCAGCCCCATCCCCTCTACCCAATCCCTTCCCCAGCCCCATCCCCCTTCCCCAGCCCCATCCCCTCTACCCTGTCCCTTCCCAGCCCCATCCCCTCACCCAGCCCCATCTCCTCTTCCCAGTCCCTTCCCCAGCCCCATCTCCTCTACCCAGTCCCTTCCCCATCCCTTCCCCAGCCCCATCCCCTCTACCCAGTCCCTTCCCCATCCCTTCCCCAGCCCCATCCTCTCTACCCAGTCCCTTCCCCAGCCCCATCCTCTCTACCCAGTCCCTTACCCAGTCCCATCCCCTCCCCCAGTCCCTTCCCCATCCCCATCCCCTCTACCCAGTCCCTTCCCCAGCCCCATCCTCTCTACCCAGTCCCTTACCCAGCCCCATCCCCTCTCCCCAGTCCCTTACCCAGCCCCATCCCCTCTACCCAGTCCCTTCCCCATCCCTTCCCCAGCCCCATCCTCTCTACCCAGTCCCTTCCCCAGCCCCATCCTCTCTACCCAGTCCCTTACCCAGTCCCTTACCCAGTCCCATCCCCTCCCCCCAGTCCCTTCCCCATCCCCATCCCCTCTACCCAGTCCCTTCCCCAGCCCCATCCTCTCTACCCAGTCCCTTACCCAGCCCCATCCCCTCTACCCAGTCCCTTACCCAGCCCCATCCCCTCTCCCCAGTCCCTTTCGCAGTCCCATCCCCTCTACCCAGTCCCTTTCGCAGTCCCATCCCCTCTACCCAGTCCCTTCCCCAGCCCCATCCCCCCTACCCAGCCCCATCCCCCCTACCCAGCCCCATCCCCTCTACCCAGTCTCTTACCCTTACCCAGCCCCATCCCCTCTACCCAGTCCCTTCCCCTTCCCCTCTACCCAGTCCCTTCCCCAACCCCATTCCCTCTACCCAGTCCCTTCCCCTTCCACAGTCCCATCCCTCTACCCAGTCCCTTCCCCAGCCCCATCCCCTCTACCCAGTCTCTTAACCTTCCCCAGCCCCTTCCCCTCTTTCCAGTCCCTTCCCCAGCCCCATCTCCTCTACCCAGTCCCTTCCCCAGTCCCATCCCCTCTACCCAGTCCCTTCCCCAGCCCCATCCCCTCTACCCAGTCTCTTAACCTTCCCCAGCCCCTTCCCCTCTACCCAGTCCCTTCCCCAGCCCCATCCCCTCTACCCAGTCCCTTCCCCTCTACCCAGTCCCTCCCCAGCCCCATCTCCTCTTCCCAGTCCCTTCCCCAGCCCCATCCCCTCTACCCAGTCCCTCCCCAGCCCCATCCCCTCTACCCAGTCTCTTACCCTTACCCAGCCCCATCCCCTCCACCCAGTCCCTTCCCCAGCCCCATCTCCTCTACCCAGTCCCTTCCCCAGCCCCATCCCCTCTACCCAGTCCCTTCCCCAGCCCCATCCCCTCTTCCCAGTCCCTTCCCCAGCCCCATCCCCTCTACCCAGTCCCTTTCGCAGTCCCATCCCCTCTACCCAGTCCCTTCCCCAGCCCCATCCCCTCTACCCAGTCCCTTCCCATCTACCCAGTCCCTCCCCAGCCCCATCTCCTCTTCCCAGTCCCTTCCCCAGCCCCATCTCCTCTACCCAGTCCCTTCCCCAGCCCCATCCCCTCTACCCAGTCTCTTACCCTTACCCAGCCCCATCCCCTCCACCCAGTCCCTTCCCCAGCCCCATCTCCTCTACCCAGTCCCTTCCCCAGCCCCATCCCCTCTACCCAGTCCCTTCCCCAGCCCCATCCCCTCTTCCCAGTCCCTTCCCCAGCCCCATCCCCTCTACCCAGTCCCTTTCGCAGTCCCATCCCCTCTACCCAGTCCCTTCCCCAGCCCCATCCCCTCTACCCAGTCTCTTAACCTTCCCCAGCCCCTTCCCCTCTACCCAGTCCCTTCCCCAGCCCCATCCCCTCTACCCAGTCCCTTCCCCTCTACCCAGTCCCTCCCCAGCCCTATCTCCTCTTCCCAGTCCCTTCCCCAGCCCCATCTCCTCTACCCAGTCCCTTCCCCAGCCCCATCTCCTCTTCCCAGTCCCTTCCCCAGCCCCATCTCCTCTACCCAGTCCCTTCCACAGCCCCATCCCCTCTACCCAGTCTCTTAACCTTCCCCAGCCCCTTCCCCTCTACCCAGTCCCTTCCCCAGCCCCATCCCCTCTACCCAGTCCCTTTCGCAGTCCCATCCCCTCTACCCAGTCCCTTCCCCAGCCCCATCCCCTCTACCCAGTCCCTTCCCATCTACCCAGTCCCTCCCCAGCTCCATCTCCTCTTCCCAGTCCCTTCCCCAGCCCCATCTCCTCTACCCAGTCCCTTCCCCAGCCCCATCCCCTCTACCCAGTCTCTTACCCTTACCCAGCCCCATCCCCTCCACCCAGTCCCTTCCCCAGCCCCATCTCCTCTACCCAGTCCCTTCCCCAGCCCCATCCCCTCTACCCAGTCCCTTCCCCAGCCCCATCCCCTCTTCCCAGTCCCTTCCCCAGCCCCATCCCCTCTACCCAGTCCCTTTCGCAGTCCCATCCCCTCTACCCAGTCCCTTCCCCAGCCCCATCCCCTCTACCAAGTCTCTTAGCCTTCCCCAGCCCCTTCCCCTCTACCCAGTCCCTTCCCCAGCCCCATCCCCTCTACCCAGTCCCTTCCCCTCTACCCAGTCCCTCCCCAGCCCCATCTCCTCTTCCCAGTCCCTTCCCCAGCCCCATCTCCTCTACCCAGTCCCTTCCCCAGCCCCATCTCCTCTTCCCAGTCCCTTCCCCAGCCCCATCTCCTCTACCCAGTCCCTTCCACAGCCCCATCCCCTCTACCCAGTCTCTTAACCTTCCCCAGCCCCTTCCCCTCTACCCAGTCCCTTCCCCAGCCCCATCCCCTCTACCCAGTCCCTTTCGCAGTCCCATCCCCTCTACCCAGTCCCTTCCCCAGCCCCATCCCCTCTACCCAGTCTCTTAACCTTCCCCAGCCCCTTCCCCTCTACCCAGTCCCTTCCCCAGCCCCATCCCCTCTACCCAGTCCCTTCCCCTCTACCCAGTCCCTCCCAGCCCCATCTCCTCTTCCCAGTCCCTTCCCCAGCCCCATCTCCTCTACCCAGTCCCTTCCCCAGCCCCATCCCCTCTACCCAGTCCCTTCCCCTCTACCCAGTCCCTCCCCAGCCCCATCTCCTCTTCCCAGTCCCTTCCCCAGCCCCATCTCCTCTACCCAGTCCCTTCCCCAGCCCCATCCCCTCTACCCAGTCCCTCCCCAGCCCCATCCCCTCTACCCAGAGTCTTAACCTTCCCCAGCCCCTTCCCCTCTACCCAGTCCCATCCCCTCTACCCAGTCCCTTCCCCTCTACCCAGTCCCTCCCCAGCCCCATCTCCTCTTCCCAGTCCCTTCCCCAGCCCCATCTCCTCTACCCAGTCCCTTCCCCAGCCCCATCCCCTCTACCCAGTCCCTCCCCAGCCCCATCCCCTCTACCCAGTCTCTTAACCTTCCCCAGCCCCTTCCCCTCTACCCAGTCCCTTCCCCAGCCCCATCCCCTCTACCCAGTCCCTTCCCCTCTACCCAGTCCCTCCCCAGCCCCATCTCCTCTTCCCAGTCCCTTCCCCAGCCCCATCTCCTCTACCCAGTCCCTTCCCCAGCCCCATCCCCTCTACCCAGTCTCTTAACCTTCCCCAGCCCCTTCCCCTCTACCCAGTCCCTTCCCCAGCCCCATCCCCTCTACCCAGTCCCTTCCCCTCTACCCAGTCCCTCCCCAGCCCCATCTCCTCTTCCCAGTCCCTTCCCCAGCCCCATCCCCTCTACCCAGTCCCTCCCCAGCCCCATCTCCTCTTCCCAGTCCCTTCCCCAGCCCCATCTCCTCTACCCAGTCCCTTCCCCAGCCCCATCCCCTCTACCCAGTCCCTCCCCAGCCCCATCCCCTCTACCCAGTCTCTTACCCTTACCCAGCCCCATCCCCTCTACCCAATCCCTTCCCCAGCCCCATCCCCCTTCCCCAGCCCCATCCCCTCTACCCTGTCCCTTCCCAGCCCCATCCCCTCACCCAGCCCCATCTCCTCTTCCCAGTCCCTTCCCCAGCCCCATCTCCTCTACCCAGTCCCTTCCCCATCCCTTCCCCAGCCCCATCCCCTCTACCCAGTCCCTTCCCCATCCCTTCCCCAGCCCCATCCTCTCTACCCAGTCCCTTCCCCAGCCCCATCCTCTACCCAGTCCCTTACCCAGCCCCATCCTCTCTACCCAGTCCCTTACCCAGCCCCATCCCCTCTCCCCAGTCCCTTACCCAGCCCCATCCCCTCTACCCAGTCCCTTCCCCATCCCTTCCCCAGCCCCATCCTCTCTACCCAGTCCCTTCCCCAGCCCCATCCTCTCTACCCAGTCCCTTACCCAGTCCCATCCCCTCCCCCCAGTCCCTTCCCCATCCCCATCCCCTCTACCCAGTCCCTTCCCCAGCCCCATCCTCTCTACCCAGTCCCTTACCCAGCCCCATCCCCTCTACCCAGTCCCTTACCCAGCCCCATCCCCTCTCCCCAGTCCCTTTCGCAGTCCCATCCCCTCTACCCAGTCCCTTTCGCAGTCCCATCCCCTCTACCCAGTCCCTTCCCCAGCCCCATCCCCCCTACCCAGCCCCATCCCCCCTACCCAGCCCCATCCCCTCTACCCAGTCTCTTACCCTTACCCAGCCCCATCCCCTCTACCCAGTCCCTTCCCCTTCCCCTCTACCCAGTCCCTTCCCCAACCCCATTCCCTCTACCCAGTCCCTTCCCCTTCCACAGTCCCATCCCCTCTACCCAGTCCCTTCCCCAGCCCCATCCCCTCTACCCAGTCTCTTAACCTTCCCCAGCCCCTTCCCCTCTTCCCAGTCCCTTCCCCAGCCCCATCTCCTCTACCCAGTCCCTTCCCCCAGTCCCATCCCCTCTACCCAGTCCCTTCCCCAGCCCCATCCCCTCTACCCAGTCTCTTAACCTTCCCCAGCCCCTTCCCCTCTACCCAGTCCCTTCCCCAGCCCCATCCCCTCTACCCAGTCCCTTCCCCTCTACCCAGTCCCTCCCCAGCCCCATCTCCTCTTCCCAGTCCCTTCCCCAGCCCCATCCCCTCTTCCCAGTCCCTTCCCCAGCCCCATCCCCTCTACCCAGTCCCTTTCGCAGTCCCATCCCCTCTACCCAGTCCCTTCCCCAGCCCCATCCCCTCTACCCAGTCCCTTCCCCTCTACCCAGTCCCTCCCCAGCCCCATCTCCTCTTCCCAGTCCCTTCCCCAGCCCCATCTCCTCTACCCAGTCCCTTCCCCAGCCCCATCCCCTCTACCCAGTCCCTCCCCAGCCCCATCCCCTCTACCCAGTCTCTTACCCTTACCCAGCCCCATCCCCTCCACCCAGTCCCTTCCCCAGCCCCATCTCCTCTACCCAGTCCCTTCCCCAGCCCCATCCCCTCTACCCAGTCCCTTCCCCAGCCCCATCCCCTCTTCCCAGTCCCTTCCCCAGCCCCATCCCCTCTACCCAGTCCCTTTCGCAGTCCCATCCCCTCTACCCAGTCCCTTCCCCAGCCCCATCCCCTCTACCCAGTCCCTTCCCCTCTACCCAGTCCCTCCCCAGCCCCATCTCCTCTTCCCAGTCCCTTCCCCAGCCCCATCTCCTCTACCCAGTCCCTTCCCCAGCCCCATCCCCTCTACCCAGTCCCTCCCCAGCCCCATCCCCTCTACCCAGTCTCTTACCCTTACCCAGCCCCATCCCCTCCACCCAGTCCCTTCCCCAGCCCCATCTCCTCTACCCAGTCCCTTCCCCAGCCCCATCCCCTCTACCCAGTCCCTTCCCCAGCCCCATCCCCTCTTCCCAGTCCCTTCCCCAGCCCCATCCCCTCTACCCAGTCCCTTTCGCAGTCCCATCCCCTCTACCCAGTCCCTTCCCCAGCCCCATCCCCTCTACCCAGTCTCTTAACCTTCCCCAGCCCCTTCCCCTCTACCCAGTCCCTTCCCCAGCCCCATCCCCTCTACCCAGTCCCTTCCCCTCTACCCAGTCCCTCCCCAGCCCCATCTCCTCTTCCCAGTCCCTTCCCCAGCCCCATCTCCTCTACCCAGTCCCTTCCCCAGCCCCATCTCCTCTTCCCAGTCCCTTCCCCAGCCCCATCCCCTCTACCCTGTCCCTTCCCAGCCCCATCCCCTCACCCAGCCCCATATCCTCTTCCCAGTCCCTTCCCCAGCCCCATCTCCTCTACCCAGTCCCTTCCCCATCCCTTCCCCAGCCCCATCCCCTCTACCCAGTCCCTTCCCCAGCCCCATCTCCTCTTCCCAGTCCCTTCCCCAGCCCCATCTCCTCTACCCAGTCCCTTCCCCAGTCCCATCCCCTCTACCCAGTCCCTTCCCCAGCCCCATCCCCTCTACCCAGTCTCTTAACCTTCCCCAGCCCCTTCCCCTCTACCCAGTCCCTTCCCCAGCCCCATCCCCTCTACCCAGTCCCTTCCCCTCTACCCAGTCCCTCCCCAGCCCCATCTCCTCTTCCCAGTCCCTTCCCCAGCCCCATCCCCTCTACCCAGTCCCTCCCCAGCCCCATCCCCTCTACCCAGTCTCTTACCCTTACCCAGCCCCATCCCCTCCACCCAGTCCCTTCCCCAGCCCCATCTCCTCTACCCAGTCCCTTCCCCAGCCCCATCCCCTCTACCCAGTCCCTTCCCCAGCCCCATCCCCTCTTCCCAGTCCCTTCCCCAGCCCCATCCCCTCTACCCAGTCCCTTTCGCAGTCCCATCCCCTCTACCCAGTCCCTTCCCCAGCCCCATCCCCTCTACCCAGTCTCTTAACCTTCCCCAGCCCCTTCCCCTCTACCCAGTCCCTTCCCCAGCCCCATCCCCTCTACCCAGTCCCTTCCCCTCTACCCAGTCCCTCCCCAGCCCCATCTCCTCTTCCCAGTCCCTTCCCCAGCCCCATCTCCTCTACCCAGTCCCTTCCCCAGCCCCATCCCCTCTACCCAGTCCTTCCCCAGCCCCATCCCCTCTACCCAGTCTCTTACCCTTACCCAGCCCCATCCCCTCCACCCAGTCCCTTCCCCAGCCCCATCTCCTCTACCCAGTCCCTTCCCCAGCCCCATCCCCTCTACCCAGTCCCTTCCCCAGCCCCATCCCCTCTTCCCAGTCCCTTCCCCAGCCCCATCCCCTCTACCCAGTCCCTTCCCCTCTACCCAGTCCCTCCCCAGCCCCATCTCCTCTTCCCAGTCCCTTCCCCAGCCCCATCTCCTCTACCCAGTCCCTTCCCCAGCCCCATCTCCTCTTCCCAGTCCCTTCCCCAGCCCCATCTCCTCTTCCCAGTCCCTTCCCCCGCCCCATCCCCTCTACCCTGTCCCTCCCCAGCCCCATCCCCTCTACCCAGTCCCTTCCCCAGCCCCATCCCCCCTACCCAGCCCCATCCCCTTACCTAGCCCCATCCCCTCTACCCTGTCCCTTCCCAGCCCCATCCCCTCACCCAGCCCCATCTCCTCTTCCCAGTCCCTTCCCCAGCCCCATCTCCTCTACCCAGTCCCTTCCCCATCCCTTCCCCAGCCCCATCCCCTCTACCCAGTCCCTTCCCCATCCCTTCCCCAGCCCCATCCTCTCTACCCAGTCCCTTACCCAGTCCCATCCCCTCCCCCAGTCCCTTCCCCATCCCCATCCCCTCTACCCAGTCCCTTCCCCAGCCCCATCCTCTCTACCCAGTCCCTTACCCAGCCCCATCCCCTCTCCCCAGTCCCTTACCCAGCCCCATCCCCTCTACCCAGTCCCTTCCCCTTCCCTCTACCCAGTCCCTTCCCCATCCCCATCCCCTCCACCCAGTCCCTTCCCCATCCCCATCCCCTCTACCCAGTCCCTTCCCCAGCCCCATCCTCTCTACCCAGTCCCTTACCCAGTCCCATCCCCTCCCCCCAGTCCCTTCCCCATCCCCATCCCCTCTACCCAGTCCCTTCCCCATCCCCATCCCCTCCACCCAGTCCCTTCCCCATCCCCATCCCCTCTACCCAGTCCCTTCCCCAGCCCCATCCTCTCTACCCAGTCCCTTACCCAGTCCCATCCCCTCCCCCCCCAGTCCCTTCCCCATCCCCATCTCCTCTACCCAGTCCCTTACCCAGCCCCATCCCCTCTCCCCAGTCCCTTACCCAGCCCCATCCCCTCTACCCAGTCCCTTCCCCATCCCCTCTACCCAGTCCCTTCCCCATCCCCATCCCCTCTACCCAGTCCCTTACCCAGCCCCATCCCCTCTACCCAGTCCCTTCCCCTCTACCCAGTCCCTTCCCCTTCCACAGCCCCATCCCCTCTACCCAGTCCCTTCCCCTTCCCCTCTACCCAGTCCCTTCCCCTTCCCCTCTACCCAGTCCCTTCCCTTCCCCTCTACCCAGTCCCTTCCCCTTCCACAGCCCCTTCCCCTCTACCCAGTCCCTTCCACAGCCCCATCCCCTCTACCCAGTCCCTTACCCAGCCCCATCCCCTCTACCCAGTCCCTTCCCCTCTACCCAGTCCCTTCCCCTTCCACAGCCCCATCCCCTCTACCCAGTCCCTTCCCCTTCCCCTCTACCCAGTCCCTTCCCCTTCCCCTCTACCCAGTCCCTTCCCCTTCCCCTCTACCCAGTCCCTTCCCCTCTACCCAGTCCCTTCCCCTTCCCCTCTACCCAGTCCCTTCCCCTTCCACAGCCCCATCCCCTCTCCCCAGTCCCTTACCCAGCCCCATCCCCTCTACCCAGTCCCTTCCCCTCTACCCAGTCCCTTCCCCTTCCACAGCCCCATCCCCTCTACCCAGTCCCTTCCCCTTCCCCTCTACCCAGTCCCTTCCCCTTCCCCTCTACCCAGTCCCTTCCCCTTCCCCTCTACCCAGTCCCTTCCCCTTCCACAGCCCCATCCCCTCTCCCCAGTCCCTTACCCAGCCCCATCCCCTCTACCCAGTCCCTTCCCCTCTACCCAGTCTCTTACCCTTACCCAGCCCCATCCCCTCTACCCAGTCCCTTCCCCTTCCACAGCCCCATCCCCTCTACCCAGTCCCTCCCCAGCCCCATCTCCTCTTCCCAGTCCCTTTCGCAGTCCCATCCCCTCTACCCAGTCCCTTCCCCAGCCCCATCCCCTCTACCCAGTCCCTTCCCCTCTACCCAGTCCCTCCCCAGCCCCATCTCCTCTTCCCAGTCCCTTCCCCAGCCCCATCCCCTCTACCCAGTCCCTTCCCCAGCCCCATCCCCTCTACCCAGTCTCTTAACCTTCCCCAGCCCCTTCCCCTCTACCCAGTCCCTTCCCCAGCCCCATCCCCTCTACCCAGTCCCTTCCCCTCTACCCAGTCCCTCCCCAGCCCCATCTCCTCTTCCCAGTCCCTTCCCCAGCCCCATCCCCTCTACCCAGTCCCTCCCCAGCCCCATCCCCTCTACCCAGTCTCTTACCCTTACCCAGCCCCATCCCCTCCACCCAGTCCCTTCCCCAGCCCCATCTCCTCCACCCAGTCCCTTACCCAGCCCCATCCCCTCCACCCAGTCCCTTCCCCAGCCCCATCTCCTCTACCCAGTCCCTTTCGCAGTCCCATCCCCTCTACCCAGTCCCTTCCCCAGCCCCATCCCCTCTACCCAGTCTCTTAACCTTCCCCAGCCCCTTCCCCTCTACCCAGTCCCTCCCCAGCCCCTTCCCCTCTACCCAGTCCCTCCACAGCCCCATCCCCTCTACCCAGTCCCTTCCCCAGCCCCATCCCCTCTACCCAGTCCCTCCACAGCCCCATCCCCTCTACCCAGTCCCTTCCCAGCCCCATCCCCTCTACCCAGTCCCTCCACAGCCCCATCCCCTCTACCCAGTCCCTTCCCCAGCCCCATCTCCTCTACCCAGTCCCTTCCCCAGCCCCATCCCCTCTACCCAGTCCCTCCCCAGCCCCATCTCCTCTTCCCAGTCCCTTCCCCAGCCCCATCTCCTCTACCCAGTCCCTTCCCCAGCCCCATCCCCTCTACCCAGTCCCTCCCCAGCCCCATCCCCTCTACCCAGTCTCTTACCCTTACCCAGCCCCATCCCCTCCACCCAGTCCCTTCCCCAGCCCCATCTCCTCTACCCAGTCCCTTCCCCAGCCCCATCCCCTCTACCCAGTCCCTTCCCCAGCCCCATCCCCCCTACCCAGTCCCTCCCCAGCCCCATCTCCTCTTCCCAGTCCCTTCCCCAGCCCCATCTCCTCTACCCAGTCCCTTCCCCAGCCCCATCCCCTCTACCCAGTCCCTCCCCAGCCCCATCCCCTCTACCCAGTCCCTTCCCCTTCCACAGCCCCATCCCCTCTACCCAGTCCCTTCCCCTTCCACAGCCCCATCCCCTCTACCCAGTCCCTTCCCTCTACCCTGTCCCTTCCCCAGCCCCATCTCCTCTACCCAGTCCCTTCCCCAGCCCCATCCCCTCTACCCAGCCCCATCCCCTTCCTCAGGGTGATCCCCTCTACCCAGCCCCATCCCCTTCCACAGCCCCATCCCCTCTACCCAGCCCCATCCCCTTCCACAGCCCCATCCCCTCTACCCTGTCCCTTCCCCAGCCCCATCTCCTCTACCCAGTCCCTTCCCCAGCCCCATCCCCTCTACCCAGTCCCTTCCCCTTCCACAGCCCCATCCCCTCTACCCAGCCCCATCCCCAGCCCCATCCCCTCTACCCTGTCCCTTCCCCAGCCCCATCTCCTCTACCCAGTCCCTTCCCCAGCCCCATCCCCTCTACCCAGTCCCTTCCCCAGCCCCATCCCCTCTACCCTGTCCCTTCCCCAGCCCCATCTCCTCTACCCAGTCCCTTCCCCAGCCCCATCTCCTCTACCCAGTCCCTTCCCCAGCCCCATCCCCTCTACCCAGTCCCTTCCCCAGCCCCATCCCCTCTACCCTGTCCCTTCCCCAGCCCCATCTCCTCTACCCAGTCCCTTCCCCAGCCCCATCCCCTCTACCCAGTCCCTTCCCCAGCCCCATCTCCTCTACCCAGTCCCTTCCCCAGCCCCATCCCCTCTACCCAGTCCCTTCCCCAGCCCCATCCCCTCTACCCAGTCCCTTCCCCTTCCACAGCCCCATCCCCTTACCTAGCCCCATCCCCTCTACCCTGTCCCTTCCCAGCCCCATCCCCTCACCCAGCCCCATCTCCTCTTCCCAGTCCCTTCCCCAGCCCCATCTCCTCTTCCCAGTCCCTTCCCCATCCCTTTCCCAGCCCCATCCCCTCTACCCAGTCCCTTCCCCATCCCTTCCCCAGCCCCAGCCCCTCACCCAGCCCCATCTCCTCTTCCCAGTCCCTTCCCCAGCCCCATCTCCTCTACCCAGTCCCTTCCCCAGCACCATCCCCTCTACCCAGTCCCTTCCCCATCCCCATCCCCTCTACCCAGTCCCTTCCCCAGCCCCATCCCCTCTACCCAGTCCCATCTCCTCTTCCCCATCCCTTCCCCAGCCCCATCTCCTCTACCCAGTCCCTTCCCCAGCACCATCCCCTCTACCCAGTCCCTTCCCCATCCCTTCCCCAGCCCCATCCTCTCTACCCAGTCCCTTCCCCAGCCCCATCCTCTCTACCCAGTCCCTTACCCAGTCCCATCCCCTCTACCCAGTCCCTTCCCCATCCCCATCCCCTCTACCCAGTCCCTTCCCCAGCCCCATCCTCTCTACCCAGTCCCTTACCCAGCCCCATCCCCTCTCCCCAGTCCCTTACCCAGCCCCATCCCCTCTACCCAGTCCCTTCCCCTTCCCCTCTACCCAGTCCCTTCCCCATCCCCATCCCCTCCACCCAGTCCCTTCCCCAACCCCATCTCCTCTACCCAGTCCCTTCCCCAGCCCCATCCCCTCTACCCAGTCCTTTACCCAGCCCCTTCCCCTCTACCCAGTCCCTTCCCCAGCCCCTTCCCCTCTACCCAGTCCCTTCCCCAGCCCTATCCCCCAACCCAGCCTCATCCCCACTACCCAGTCTCTTACCCATCCCCATCCCCTCCACCCAGTCCCTTCCCCAACCCCATCTCCTCTACCCAGTCCCTTCCCCAGCCCCATCCCCTCTACCCAGTCCCTTCCCCAGCCCCATCTCCTCTACCCAGTCCCTTCCCCAGCCCCATCCCCTCTACCCAGTCCCTTACCCAGCCCCATCCCCTCTACCCAGTCCCTTCCCCAGCCCCATCCCCTCCACCCAGTCCCTTCCCCAACCCCATTCCCTCTACCCAGTCCCTTCCCCTTCCCCAGCCCCATCCCCTCTACCCAGTCCCTTCCCCAGCCCCAGCCCCATCCCCTCCACCCAGTCCCTTCCCCAACCCCATTCCCTCTACCCAGTCCCTTCCCCTTGCCCAGCCCCATCCCCTCTACCCAGTCCCTTCCCCAGCCCCATCCCCTCCACCCAGTCCCTTCCCCAGCCCTATCCCCCAACCCAGCCTCATCCCCACTACCCAGTCTCTTACCCATCCCCATCCCCTCCACCCAGTCCCTTCCCCAACCCCATCTCCTCTACCCAGTCCCTTCCCCAGCCCCATCCCCTCTACCCAGTCCCTTCCCCAGCCCCATCTCCTCTACCCAGTCCCTTCCCCAGCCCCATCCCCTCTACCCAGTCCCTTACCCAGCCCCATCCCCTCTACCCAGTCCCTTCCCCAGCCCCATCCCCTCCACCCAGTCCCTTCCCCAACCCCATTCCCTCTACCCAGTCCCTTCCCCTTCCCCAGCCCCATCCCCTCTACCCAGTCCCTTCCCCAGCCCCAGCCCCATCCCCTCCACCCAGTCCCTTCCCCAACCCCATTCCCTCTACCCAGTCCCTTCCCCTTACCCAGCCCCATCCCCTCTACCCAGTCCCTTCCCCAGCCCCAGCCCCATCCCCTCCACCCAGTCCCTTCCCCAACCCCATTCCCTCTACCCAGTCCCTTCCCCTTACCCAGCCCCAACCCCTCTACCCTGTCCCTTCCCCAGCCCCATCCCCTCCACCCAGTCCCTTCCCCAACCCCATTCCCTCTACCCAGTCCCTTCCCCTTCCCCAACCCCATTCCCTCTACCCAGTCCCTTCCCCTTCCCCAGCCCCATCCCCTCTACCCAGTCTCTTACCCTTCCCCAGCCCCATCCCCTCTACCCAGTCCCTTACCCAGCCCCATCCCCTCTACCCAGCCCCATCCCCTCTACCCAATCCCTTCCCCAGCCCCATCCCCTCTATACAGTCCCTTACCCAGCTCCATCCCCCTACCCAGCCCCATCCCCTTACCTAGCCCCATCCCCTCTACCCTGTCCCTTCCCCAGCCCCATCCCCTTACCTAGCCCCATCCCCTCTACCCTGTCCCTTCCCCAGCCCCATCTCCCCCCATCCACCCAGCCCCATCCCCTCACCCAGCCCCATCTCCTCTTCCCAGTCCCTTCCCCAGCCCCATCCCCTTACCTAGCCCCATCCCCTCTACCCTGTCCCTTCCCCAGCCCCATCTCCTCTTCCCAGCCCCATCCCCTCACCCAGCCCCATCTACTCTTCCCAGTCCATTCCCCAGCCCCATCCCCCCATCCACCCAGCCCCATCCCCTCACCCAGCCCCATCTCCTCTTCCCAGTCAGTTACCCTGCCCCATCCCCTTACCTAGCCCCATTGCCTCTACCCTGTCCCTTCCCCAGCCCCATCTCCTCTTCCCAGCCCCATCCCCTCTACCCAGTCCCTTCCCCTTCCCCTCTACCCAGTCCCTTCCCCATCCCCATCCCCTCCACCCAGTCCCTTCCCCAACCCCATCCCCTCTAACCAGTCCCTTCCCCAGCCCCATCCCCTCTACCCAGTCCCTTCCCCTCTACCCAGTCCCTCCCCAGCCCCATCTCCTCTTCCCAGTCCCTTCCCCTTCCCCTCTACCCAGTCCCTTCCCCTCTACCCAGTCCCTTCCCCTTCCCCTCTACCCAGTCCCTCCCCAGCCCCATCTCCTCTACCCAGTCCCTTCCCCTTCCCCTCTACCCAGTCCCTTCCCCTTCCCCTCTACCCAGTCCCTTCCCCAACCCCATCCCCTCCACCCAGTCCCTTCCCCAACCCCATCCCCTCTACCCAGTCCCTTCCCCAACCCCATCCCTCTACCCAGTCCCTTCCCCAGCCCCATCCCCTCTACCCAGTCCCTTCCCCTCTACCCAGTCCCTCCCCAGCCCCATCTCCTCTTCCCAGTCCCTTCCCCAGCCCCATCTCCTCTACCCAGTCCCTTCCCCAGCCCCATCCCCTCTACCCAGTCCCTCCCCAGCCCCATCCCCTCTACCCAGTCTCTTACCCTTACCCAGCCGCATCCCCTCTACCCAGTCCCTTACCCAGCCCCATCCCCTCTACCCAGTCCCTTCCCCTTCCCCTCTACCCAGTCCCTTCCCCATCCCCATCCCCTCTACCCAGTCCCTTCCCCAGCCCCATCCCCTTACCTAGCCCCATCCCCTCTACCCTGTCCCTTCCCCAGCCCCATCTCCCCCATCCACCCAGCCCCATCCCCTCACCCAGCCCCATCTCCTCTTCCCAGTCCCTTCCCCAGCCCCATCCCCTTACCTAGCCCCATCCCCTCTACCCTGTCCCTTCCCCAGCCCCATCTCCTCTTCCCAGCCCCATCCCCTCACCCAGCCCCATCTCCTCTTCCCAGTCCATTCCCCAGCCCCATCCCCCCATCCACCCAGCCCCATCCCCTCACCCAGCCCCATCTCCTCTTCCCAGTCCCTTACCCAGCCCCATCCCCTTACCTAGCCCCATTGCCTCTACCCTGTCCCTTCCCCAGCCCCATCTCCTCTTCCCAGCCCCATCCCCTCTACCCAGTCCCTTCCCCTTCCCCTCTACCCAGTCCCTTCCCCATCCCCATCCCCTCCACCCAGTCCCTTCCCCAACCCCATCCCCTCTAACCAGTCCCTTCCCCAGCCCCATCCCCTCTACCCAGTCCCTTCCCCTCTACCCAGTCCCTCCCCAGCCCCATCTCCTCTTCCCAGTCCCTTCCCCTTCCCCTCTACCCAGTCCCTTCCCCTCTACCCAGTCCCTTCCCCTTCCCCTCTACCCAGTCCCTCCCCAGCCCCATCTCCTCTACCCAGTCCCTTCCCTTCCCCTCTACCCAGTCCCTTCCCCTTCCCCTCTACCCAGTCCCTTCCCCATCCCCATCCCCTCCACCCAGTCCCTTCCCCAACCCCATCCCCTCTACCCAGTCCCTTCCCCAACCCCATCCCCTCTACCCAGTCCCTTCCCCAGCCCCATCCCCTCTACCCAGTCCCTTCCCTCTACCCAGTCCCTCCCCAGCCCCATCTCCTCTTCCCAGTCCCTTCCCCAGCCCCATCTCCTCTACCCAGTCCCTTCCCCAGCCCCATCCCCTCTACCCAGTCCCTCCCCAGCCCCATCCCCTCTACCCAGTCTCTTACCCTTACCCAGCCGCATCCCCTCTACCCAGTCCCTTACCCAGCCCCATCCCCTCTACCCAGTCCCTTCCCTTCCCCTCTACCCAGTCCCTTCCCCATCCCCATCCCCTCTACCCAGTCCCTTACCCAGCCCCATCCCCTCCACCCAGTCCCTTCCCCAACCCCATCCCCTCTACCCAGTCCCTTCCCCAGCCCCATCCCCTCTCCCCAGTCCCTTACCCAGCCCCATCCCCTCTACCCAGTCCCTTCCCCTTCCCCTCTACCCAGTCCCTTCCCCATCCCCTCCACCCAGTCCCTTCCCCAACCCCATCCCCTCTACCCAGTCCCTTCCCCAGCCCCATCCCCTCTACCCAGTCCTTTACCCAGCCCCATCCCCTCTACCCAGTCCCTTACCCAGCCCCATCCCCTCTACCCAGTCCCTTCCCCTTCCCCTCTACCCAGTCCCTTCCCCATCCCCATCCCCTCTACCCAGTCCCTTACCCAGCCCCATCCCCTCCACCCAGTCCCTTCCCCAACCCCATCCCCTCTACCCAGTCCCTTCCCCAGCCCCATCCCCTCTCCCCAGTCCCTTACCCAGCCCCATCCCCTCTACCCAGTCCCTTCCCCTTCCCCTCTACCCAGTCCCTTCCCCAACCCCATCCCCTCTACCCAGTCCCTTCCCCAACCCCATCCCCTCTACCCAGTCCCTTCCCCAGCCCCATCCCCTCTACCCAGTCCTTTACCCAGCCCCATCCCCTCTACCCATCCCCTAAACAATTTAACAATAACATGATCATGCAGTTTTCGTGCTTTATTTCACAAGCAAGAGGTTGAGTGTTGTGACCTAGCTGCTCTCTTTCGCTCTCTTGACAGAACTAAATAAATGGTCCATTTCAGATAGGTTACATCTGGCATTTTGTAGGTTTTGCTGCATTCATGTTGATTAATCAGGGCTGATTGGACATCAGCACCACATGGGGCCAGGCTGGCTTTGCATCATTCTCTCTCTTTATCAAACAGAGGGCGAGCAAATATTCTCTTGTTCAGGTTGTCCCTGTGCCTGTCTCTCTGGTGCATTCCATTTCTACCGGTGTAAATTGGCTGCAGTTAGCCACAGTGAGGGACTTCCTTCTCCATTATAGAGGAGCCAGACACAGAATGAGCTCTCTCTTCTGAAAGGGGCCAGTAGGCAGGAAGGAATCACTGGGCTCATATTTATGGATCATCTGAAAACTTTGCTAAGGCGTAGCTCAGGCTTCATTCATCTCTGTACTGTAAGCGCCTCAACACTGAGCTATTAGAACCGGTCCAATGTACTGTCACAGTCTGACCACTTTGCATGGTCAACCTAATAAGCAGTTCTAGGCTCTCGTCTGAACCACGTCTTCTGGGTCAGACTAGTCTGAACTACGTCTTCTGGGTCAGACCATTACCACTACATTTAAACCATTGAACAGTACCTGTGATCCGATACGGGCAGACGTCCCGTCATGTTCTACATTCACCCTGTCAGCATTTCATGTGACCAGACTGTTGGTTGATACTCTCTGTTTATCTGAATAAACTAGCTGAAGGTCATGTTGTTAACACCAAACAGGGAAGCTTTAGGTCAGGAGGTCTACAGTGGTGCTGTGTAAGTTAAAATGGAGTGCCTGATGATGTCTTAAAGTACTGCTCTCTCCACCAGGTGCCTATGGAGTGGTCCTGAAGTGCAGACACAAGGTAAGATCTTTCATATAATGACATCAACTATCCTTTTCTGAGACCCATCATTACCCCTTCTAAACACTGATGTAGGTAATTAACCTAAACCAAACAGAATATACCAAAATACAGGATGTTTGATTGTTTTAGGCAAGATGGTATTGTATATGAACAGCAGGGTCGGGATCAGACTGTGTTGCCCTACATGAGCTAGTAGTTAGTAGACAGCAGGGGCAAACTGTGTAGCCCTACATGAGCTAGTAGTTAGTAGACAGCAGGGTCAGACTGTGTAGCCCTACATGAGCTAGTAGTTAGTAGACAGCAGGGGCAAACTGTGTAGCCCTACATGAGCTAGTAGTTAGTAGACAGCAGGGGCAGACTGTGTAGCCCTACATGAGCTAGTAGTTAGTAGACAGCAGGGGCAAACTGTGTAGCCCTACATGAGCTAGTAGTTAGTAGACAGCAGGGGCAGACTGTGTTGCCATACATGAGCTAGTAGTTAGTAGACAGCAGGGGCAAACTGTGTAGCCCTACATGAGCTAGTAGTTAGTAGACAGCAGGGTCAGACTGTGTAGCCCTACATGAACTCAAATCAAATTTTATTTGTCACATACACATGGTTAGCAGATGTTAATGCGAGTGTAGCGAAATGCTTGTGCTTCTAGTTCCAACAATGCAGTAATAACCAACAAGTAATCTAACTAACAATTCCTAAACTACTGTCTTATACACAGTGTAAGGGGATAAAGAATATGTACATAAGGATATATGAATGAGTGATGGTACAGAGCAGCATAGGCAAGATACTGTAGATGGTATCGAGTACAGTATATACATATGAGATGAGTATGTAAACAAAGTGGCATAGTTAGTGGCTAGTGATACATGTATTACATAAGGATGCAGTCGATGATATAGAGTACAGTATATACGTATGCATATGAGATGAATAATGTAGGATAAGTAACATTATATAAGGTAGCATTGTTTAAAGTGGCTAGTGATATATTTACATAATTTCCCATCAATTCCCATTATTAAAGTGGCTGGAGTTGAGTCAGTGTCAGTGTGGTGGCTGTTTAACAGTCTGATGGCCTTGAGATAAAAGCTGTTTTTCAGTCTCTCGGTCCCAGCTTTGATGCACCTCTACTGACCTCGCCTTCTGGATGATAGCGGGGTGAACAGGCAGTGGCTCGGGTGGTTGATGTCCTTGATGATCTTAGTAGTTAGTAGACAGCAGGGGCAGACTGTGTAGCCCTACATGAGCTAGTAGTTAGTAGACAGCAGGGTGAGACTGTTTAGCCCTTCATGAGCTAGTAGTTCGTAGACAGCAGGGTCGGGGTCAGACTGTGTAGTCCTACATGAGCTAGTAGTTAGTAGACAGCAGGGTCAGACTGTGTAGCCCTACGTGAGCTAGTAGTTAGTAGACAGCAGGGGCAGACTGTGTAGCCCTACATGAGCTAGTAGTTTGTAGACAGCAGGGGCAGACTGTGTAGCCCTACATGACCTAGTAGTTAGTAGACAGCAGGGGCAGACTGTGTAGCCCTACATGAGCTAGTAGTAAGTAGACAGCAGGGGCAGACTGTGTTGTCCTACATTAACTAGTAGTTAGTAGACAGCAGGGTCAGACTGTGTAGCCCTACATGAGCTAGTAGTTAGTAGACAGCAGGGGCAGACTGTGTAGTCCTACATGAGCTAGTAGTTAGTAGGCTGCAGGGTCATACAGTGTAGCCCTACATGAGCAAGTAGTTAGTAGACAGCAGGGTCAGAATGTGTAGCCCTACATGAACTATTAGTTAGTAGACAGCAGGGTCAGACTGTGTAGCCCTACATGAGCTAGTAATTAGTAGACAGCAGGGGCAGACTGTGTAGCCCTACATGAGCTAGTAGTTAGTAGACAGCAGGGGCAGACTGTGTAGCCCTACATGAGATAGTAGTTAGTAGACAGCAGGGTCAGACTGTGTAGCCCTACATGAACTAGTAGTTAGTAGACAGCAGGGGCAGACTGTGTAGCCCTACATGAGCTAGTAGTTAGTAGACAGCAGGGGCAGACTGTGTATCCCTACATGAGCTAGTAGTTAGTAGACAGCAGGGGCAGACTGTGTAGCCCTACATGAGCTAGTAGTTAGTAGACAGCAGGGGCAGACTGTGTAGCCCTACATGAACTATTAGTTAGTAGACAGCAGGGGCAGACTGTGTATCCCTACATGAGCTAGTAGTTAGTAGACAGCAGGGTCAGACTGTGTAGCCCTACATGATCTAGTAGTTAGTAGACAGCAGGGTCAGACTGTGTAGCCCTACATGAGCTAGTAGTTAGTAGACAGCAGGGTCAGACTGTGTAGCCCTATATGAGCTAGTAGTTAGTAGACAGCAGGGTCAGACTGTGTAGCCCTACATGAGCTAGTAGTTAGTAGACAGCAGGGTCAGACTGTGTAGCCCTACATGAGCTAGTAGTTAGTAGACAGCAGGGGCAGACTGTGTAGCCCTACATGAGCTAGTAGTTAGTAGACAGCAGGGACAGACTGTGTAGCCCTACATGAGCTAGTAGTTAGTAGACAGCAGGGTACAGACTGTGTAGTCCTACATGAGCTGGTAGTTAGTAGGCTGCAGGGTCATACAGTGTAGCCCTACATGAGCAAGTAGTTAGTAGACAGCAGGGTCAGAATGTGTAGCCCTACATGAACTATTAGTTAGTAGACAGCAGGGGCAGACTGTGTAGCCCTACATGAGCTAGTAGTTGGTAGACAGCAGGGTCAGACTGTGTAGCCCTACATTAACTATTAGTTAGTAGACAGCAGGGGCAGACTATGTAGCCCTACATTAACTATTAGTTAGTAGACAGCAGGGTCAGACTGTGTAGCCCTACATGAGCTAGTAGTTAGTAGACAGCAGGGTCAGACTGTGTAGCCCTACATGAGCTAGTAGTTAGTAGACAGCAGGGTCAGACTTTGTAGCCCTACATGATCTAGTAGTTAGTAGACAGCAGGGTCAGACTGTGTAGCCCTACATGAGCTAGTAGTTGGTAGACAGCAGGGCCAGACTGTGTAGCCCTACATGAGCTAGTAGTTAGTAGACAGCAGGGTCAGACTGTGTAGCCCTACATGAACTAGTAGTTAGTAGACAGCAGGGTCAGACTGTCTAGCCCTACATGAGCTAGTAGTTGGTAGACAGCAGGGCCAGACTGTGTAGCCCTACATGAACTATTAGTTAGTAGACAGCAGGGGCAGACTGTGTAGCCCTACATGAGCTAGTAGTTAGTAGACAGCAGGGTCAGACTGTGTAGCCCTACATGAGCTAGTAGTTAGTAGACAGCAGGGTCAGACTGTGTAGCCCTACATGAGCTAGTAGTTAGTAGACAGCAGGGGCAGACTGTGTAGCCCTACATGAGCTAGTAGTTAGTAGACAGCAGGGACAGACTGTGTAGCCCTACATGAGCTAGTAGTTAGTAGACAGCAGGGGCAGACTATGTAGCCCTACATTAACTATTGGTTAGTAGACAGCAGGGTCAGACTGTGTAGCCCTACATGAGCTAGTAGTTAGTAGACAGCAGTGGCAGACTGTGTAGTCCTACATGAGTTAGTAGGCTGCAGGGTCATACAGTGTAGCCCTACATGAGCAAGTAGTTAGTAGACAGCAGGGTTAGACTGTGTAGCCCTACATGAACTATTAGTTAGTAGACAGCAGGGTCAGACTGTGTAGCCCTACATGAGCTAGTAGTTAGTAGACAGCAGGGGCAGACTATGTAGCCCTACATTAACTATTAGTTAGTAGACAGCAGGGGCAGACTGTGTAGCCCTACATGAGCTAGTAGTTAGTAGACAGCAGGGGCAGACTATGTAGCCCTACATTAACTATTAGTTAGTAGACAGCAGGGTCAGACTGTGTAGCCCTACATGAGCTAGTAGTTAGTAGACAGCAGGGGCAGACTGTGTAGCCCTACATGAGCTAGTAGTTAGTAGACAGCAGGGTCAGACTGTGTAGCCCTACATGAGCTAGTAGTTAGTAGACAGCAGGGTCAGACTGTGTAGCCCTACATGAGCTAGTAGTTAGTAGACAGCAGGGTCAGACTGTGTAGCCCTACATGAACTAGTTGTTAGTAGACAGCAGGGTCAGACTGTGTAGCCCTACATGAACAAGTAGTTAGTAGACAGCAGGGTCAGACTGTGTAGCCCTACATGAGCTAGTAGTTAGTAGACAGCAGGGGCAGACTGTGTAGCCCTACATGAGCTCGTAGTTAGTAGACAGCAGGGGCAGACTGTGTAGCCCTACATGAGCTAGTAGTTAGTAGACAGCAGGGTCAGACTATGTAGCCCTACATTAACTATTGGTTAGTAGACAGCAGGGTCAGACTGTGTAGCCCTACATGAGCTAGTAGTTAGTAGACAGCAGTGGCAGACTGTGTAGTCCTACATGAGTTAGTAGGCTGCAGGGTCATACAGTGTAGCCCTACATGAGCAAGTAGTTAGTAGACAGCAGGGTTAGACTGTGTAGCCCTACATGAGCTCGTAGTTAGTAGACAGCAGCGTCAGACTGTGCAGCCCTACATGAGCTAGTAGTTAGTAGACTTCAGGGTCAGACTGTGTAGCCCTACATGAACTAGTAGTTAGTAGACAGCAGGGGCAGACTGTGTAGCCCTACATGAGCTCGTAGTTAGTAGACAGCAGCGTCAGACTGTGCAGCCCTACATGATCTAGTAGTTAGTAGACAGCAGGGGCAGACTGTGTAGCCCTACATGAGCTAGTAGTTAGTAGACTTCAGGGTCAGACTGTGTAGCCCTACATGAGCTAGTAGTTAGTAGACAGCAGGGTCAGGCTGTTTAGCCCTTCATGAGCTAGTAGTTAGTAGACAGCAGGGTCAGACTGTGTAGCCCTACATGAGCTAGTAGTTAGTAGACAGCATGGTCAGACTGTGTAGCCCTACATGAGCTAGTAGTTAGTAGAAAGCAGGGGCAGACTGTGTAGCCCTATATGAGCTAGTAGTTAGTAGACAGCAGGGGCAGACTGTGTAGCCCTACATGAGCTAGTAGTTAGTAGACAGCAGGGTTGGGGTCAGACTGTGTAGTCCTACATGAGCTAGTAATTAGTAGACAGCATGTTCAGACTGTGTTGCCCTACATGAACTAGTAGTTAGTAGACAGCAGGGGCAGACTGTGTAGCCCTACATGATCTAGTAGTTAGTAGACAGCAGGGTCAGACTGTGTAGCCCTACATGAGCTAGTAGTTAGTAGACAGCAGGGGCAGACTGTGTAGCCCTACATGAACTATTAGTTAGTAGACAGCAGGGTCAGACTGTGTAGCCCTACATGAACTGGTAGTTAGTAGACAGCAGTGTCAGACTGTGTTGCCCTACATGAA
>NW_027009815.1:0-7500 GCF_036934945.1 Oncorhynchus masou masou
AAACCTGTACTCGTCATTCTCTTGTTCCTCCTGTTTAGTTGTACATAATGGCACCGATTTACGGGTGTCTAACCAACTGTGCTATTTTGGTTATTTAAAAATAATTGTACATCATGTTGCTGCGATTGTCACTTATGACCGTAAATACCTTCTGGACATCAGAACAGCGATCACTCACCACGAACTGGACAAATATGTTTTCCTTTAATGAGTCCGATGCCAAGAGTATACTGCTTCCCGGAGGCCAGGCCCAAATCCCCGTCATTCACGTGAAGAAACTCTATCCTCCTGAGTCCTGACTACAAGCTGAAACTGACGCAGGAAGTACCAGTGACTCGCTCAATACGGAAGTGGTCAGATGACGCGGATGCTAAGCTACAGGGCTGTTTTGCTATCACAGACTGGAAACTGTTCTGGGATTCATCCAATGGCATTGAGGAGTATACCACCTCAGTCCTCGGCTTCATCAGAAAGTGTATCGACGACGTCGTCCCCACAGCTTCCGGTCAGGCTGTATCACCGCCTGGTACCGCAACTGCACCGCCCGCAACCGCAGGGCTCTCCAGAGGGGTGAGGTCTGCAGAACGCACCACCAGGTGGCAAACTACCTGCCCTCCAGGACACCAGGTGGCAAACTACCTGCCCTCCAGGACACCAACACCACCCGATGTTACAGGAAGGCCATAAAGATCATCAAGGACAACAACCACCCGAGCCACGGCCTGTTCACCCCCCTATCATCCAGAAGGTGAGGTCAGTACAGGTGCATCAAAGCTGGGACCGAGAGACTGAAAAACAGCTTAACAGCCATCACTAGCACATTAGAGGCTGCTGCCCTCTTAGACTTGGAATCACTGGTCATGTTATTGTTGTTATATATTACTGCTGGAGCACCAATATCTACTAAACATGTATGTGACCATTTTATTTCACTTTAACGTTTCCCCATTTAACTAAAAATAAAACAATAGATGTCCACAGTCATTTTAACTAGCGAATAATAACACTCACACCTCAACATCCAACACTAATAAAAACCCCAACACAGCAGATCAAATTAAATGTTAGAAGTAGTTTTATTTATTCTTGGTCACAACGGTGGTATTATACAGACAGCTGGAGCTAGGGGGTCAGAGGTCAGGCTTTTGCCCTGCTGGGTCAGGAGAGGAGGGGCTTTAGTGGTACTTCCTCCAGCGGTCGTGTTCTGAGAAGAGAAGAAGAAGAGAGAGAGAGGGACACAGGTTAAGTCAGATCAGATTGTCCTTCACAGTGCTTTGAGGTGAATGATATTGTATGTGGTGTGTACTCTGAGGTCATCGTACTCCCAGAGTCTACTCACTGAGGTGGTCGTACTCCCACATGTAACTGAGGGCCACGTATCCAACCAGCAGCATGGCCACGCCTCCAATACCTCCCTTCTTCACATTGATGTACTTGTTGTAATATCTGTCATGGCCTGGGGGAAAGAGACAACTGTCGTTACTGTGTGTGTGTATTGGGGGGGGGGGGGAGGGTACTTGTAATATCTGTCATGGCCTGGGGAATCATGTTAGGTACTGTGTGTAGTGGGGGGGGTACCATTGCGGATGCTGGCGAGGACTCCGTTAGGAGTGAAGTCCCTCTTGCCCAACCAGGAGCCCAACTCTCCCAGCTTCACATCCATCAGACGCTTCTCACCCAAGGGAACTAAGGACACAGGTACACAAACACACACAATAAATACACACCCGTCCCTCTCACACAATAAAATACCACCCTCCGTCCCTCTCACACAATAAAATACACACCTCCGTCCCTCTCACACAATAAAATACACACCCTCCGTCCCTCTCACACAATAAAATACACACCCTCCGTCCCTCTCACACAATAAAATACACACCCTCCGTCCCTCTCACACAATAAAATACACACCCTCCGTCCCTCTCACACAATAAAATACACACCCTCCGTCCCTCTCACACAATAAAATACACACCCTCCGTCCCTCTCACACAATAAAATACACACCCTCCGTCCCTCTCACACAATAAAATACACACCCTCCGTCCCTCTCACACAATAAAATACACACCCTCCGTCCCTCTCACACAATAAAATACACACCCTCCGTCCCTCTCACACAATAAAATACACACCCTCCGTCCCTCTCACACAATAAAATACACACCCTCCGTCCCTCTCACACAATAAAATACACACCCTCCGTCCCTCTCACACAATAAAATACACACCCTCCGTCCCTCTCACACAATAAAATACACACCCTCCACCCCTCTCACACAATAATTACACACCCTCCATCCCTCTCACACAATAAATACACACCCTCCATCCCTCTCACACATTAAAATACACACCCTCCATCCCTCTCACACAAACACACCACCGAAGATAGCATTCATTGTTACAGGTTATATGGTTACCGTGTTTTGTTAGTACGTCATTAAAGAGTCCTGAGCCAGTGCTGTAAAATACTCTTAAACCACTTAGATGCGTAAATTAAGACAGCGGTCTGGAGAACACAAAGCGGACTAAAAGTTAAACAGTTAGCTACATCAAAGTCACGGGAGTTGTGATTGAGTCTGTATCCGCGGAGACAAGGCTGTTGTCATAACCGGTTATCGGTCATTATCCGGTAAAAAGGTACAACACGTTGCCAACTCCCGACTGGCTGCAGAGGCTATTAGTCCTGTAGACTAACTAGCTTAACGAACCTACCTGGTTAAATACCTAACCACAAAGCAAACACTTAAAATGGGTTTAAATGTTCAACCCTTTAGAGAAACGGTCAGGGATCATATGTATGTGTTTCTCTTCTCCATGCATTATACCCAAGCTGTTACTTAAAAAATGACCATGACAGCAAAGTCCTTGACTTGACTCTAATCATGGATTTACAGCGGCCTTCAAACACACAAAACATATGAACATCAACTAACTCCACACATCTGGCTTTCTTTAATGTAATAAAATACAATGTTTCGCATGTAAAATGCTGAAGTGAAGAATATGTCAGTTTAATAATAATAAATAAAACCCCTGTTAACAGACTCATTTAAAAACCAGACGTACCTATTCTGTCCGCCATCTTGCTCGCTGGAGAAGGTGAAGACCGCAGTGGGTGTCGGGACTAAAATGGAAGCAGAGGATTGTGGGAGGACCGTGTTTATTTAGTCGAGAAGGGATACAGATTTGGTCAAAATTCACGTTTCGTTGTAAGTTTAGGAGAACGTACGTAGCAGGTTATGATAATTAGGTTAAGGTTAGGAAAATGGTTCGGGTTAGCTAAAATGCTACAAAATAATAATATACTTGAATGTCTATTTGACAAAAGCTGTATCCCATCTAGACATGCCTGGAAAGTGGCACGGCCAAATATGTTATACATATTGTTAGGGCTGTATGATAACAATTAAATTATTTGTAAAAAAAAAAAAAAAAAATAACATTTAGACTCATAATATATTTTACAACACAACTAATAACAGAAAGAGACATTTCTTCATAAACGCACCAGCTGATTCGTAGGTCTGCAGAGCCGCTTCTATCCACTAGAGGGCAGCAGATAACACATAACAGAATGCATTTCGACAGTTTGTTTCTAAATGATTATTTTAGTCAGGTGTCTATTCAAGCTGACATTTATCTCATTACCTAATGTAACAGAGTTATATTAAAGCTTACTTGCACCATTGAGAGCATCCTGTCGGGCTGTATCACCGCGGAGTACGGCAACTGCTCCGCCCACAACCACAGGGCTCTCCAGAGGGTGGTGAGGTCTGCACAACGCGTCACCAGGCAACACTGCCTGCCCTCCAGGACACCTACACCACCCGATGTCACAGGAAGGCCAAAAAGATCATCAAAGACATCCACAACCCGAGCCACAGCCTGTTCAACCCCGCTATCATCCAGAAGGCGAGGTCAGTACAGGTGCATCAAAGCAGGGACAGAGAGACTGAAAAAACAGCTTCTATCTCAAGGCCATCAGACTGTTAAACAGCCATTACTAGCCTGGCCTCCACCCAGTACCCTGCCCTGAACTCAGTCACTGTCACTAGCGACAACCACCAGGTTTCTCTACTGTGCACGTTAGAGACGTCTGCCCAGACTCATATCAAACATCTCCAATCGAAAATCAAATCAGGAGTCGGCTTTCTATTCCGCAACAAAGCCTCCTTCACTCACGCCGCCAAACTTACCCTAGTAAAACTGACTATCCTACCGATCCTCGACTTCGGCGACGTCATCTACAAAATTGCTTCCAACACGCTACTCAGCAAACTGGATGCAGTTTATCACAGTGCCATCCGTTTTGTCACTAAAGCACCTTATACCACCCACCACTGCGACTTGTATGCTCTAGTCGGCTGGCCCTCGCTACATATTCGTCGCCAGACCCACTGGCTCCAGGTCATCTACAAGTCCATGCTAGGTAAAGCTCCGCCTTATCTCAGTTCACTGGTCACGATGGCAACACCCATCCGTAGCACGCGCTCCAGCAGGTGTATCTCACTGATCATCCCTAAAGCCAACACCTCATTTGGCCGCCTTCAGGTTCCAGTACTCTGCTGCCTGTGACTGGAACGAATTGCAAAAATCCCTGAAGTTGGAGACTTTTATCTCCCTCACCAACTTCAAACATCTGCTATCTGAGCAGCTAACCGATCGCTGCAGCTGTACATAGTCTATTGGTAAATAGCCCACCCATTTTCACCTACCTCATCCCCATACTGTTTTTATTTATTTACTTTTCTGCTCTTTTTCACACCAATATCTCTACCTGTACATGACCATCTGATCATTTATCACTCCAGTGTTAATCTGCAAAATTGTAATTATTCGCCTACCTCCTCATGCCTTTTGCACACAATGTATATAGACTCCCTTTTTTCTACTGTTTTATTGACTTGTTAATTGTTTATTCCATGTGTAACTCTGTGTTGTCTGTTCACACTGCTATGCTTTATCTTGGCCAGGTCGCAGTTGCAAATGAGAACTTGCTCTCAACTAGCCTACCTGGTTAAATAAAGGTGAAATAAAAAATAAAAAAAATAAAAGTACACAGACATGGAACACTGGCAGAGTTCCTCTGTTCTTTTGCCCATCTTAATATTTTATTTTTATTGGCCAGTCTGAGATACGGCTTCACTGTTGACGTTGAGACGGGTGTTTTGAAGGGTACTATTTAATGAAGTTGCCAGCTGAGGACTTGTGAGGCGTCTGTTTCTCAAACTAGACACTCTGATGTACTTGTCCTCTGACTCAGTTGTGCACCGGGGCCTCCCACTCCTCTTTCTATTCTGGTTAGAGCCGTTTTGATCTGTTCTGTGAAGGGAGTAGTTCACAGCATTGTATGAGATCTTCAGTTTCTTGGCAATTTCTCACATGGAATAGCCTTCATTTCTCAGAACAAGAATAGACTGACGAGTTTCAGAAGAACGTTTTGTTTCTCAGGGTGTATAATGGGAATAACATCAGGTTTGTTTCTCAGGGTGAATAATGGGAATAACATCAGGTTTGTTTCTCAGGGTGTATAATGGGAATAACATCAGGTTTGTTTCTCAGGGTGTATAATGAGAATAACATCAGGTTTGTTTCTCAGGGTGTATAATGGGAATAACATCAGGTTTGTTTCTCAGGGTGTATAATGGGAATAACATCAGGTTTGTTTCTCAGGGTCTATAATGGGAATAACATCAGGTTTGTTTCTCAGGGTGTATAATGAGAATAACATCAGGTTTGTTTCTCAGGGTGTATAATGGGAATAACATCAGGTTTGTTTCTCAGGGTCTATAATGGGAATAACATCAGGTTTGTTTCTCAGGGTGTATAATGGGAATAACATCAGGTTTGTTTCTCAGGGTCTATAATGGGAATAACATCAGGTTTGTTTCTCAGGGTGTATAATGGGAATAACATCTGGTTTGTTTCTCAGGGTGTATAATGGGAATAACATCAGGTTTGTTTCTCAGGGTGTATAATGGGAATAACATCAGGTTTGTTTCTCAGGGTGTATAATGGGAATAACATCAGGTTTGTTTCTCAGGGTGTATAATGGGAATAACATCAGGTTTGTTTCTCAGGGTGTATAATGGGAATAACATCAGGTTTGTTTCTCAGGGTGTATAATGGGAATAACATCAGGTTTGTTTCTCAGGGTGTATAATGGGAATAACATCAGGTTTGTTTCTCAGGGTGAATAATGGGAATAACATCAGGTTTGTTTCTCAGGGTGTATAATGGGAATAACATCAGGTTTGTTTCTCAGGGTGAATAATGGGAATAACATCAGGTTTGTTGGATTCAAGTTTTAAGTTTTAATGTCAAATGACGGTGAAATGCCTTGCCTTGCCCAACGATGTAGATGATGTCAACGTTGTGAACAGAGTTCCCCATGGTGGTGGGGGGTTATGGTATGGGCAGGTATAAGATACGGACAACAAACACAATTGCATTTTATCAATGGCAATTTGAATGCACAGAGATACCGTGACGAGATCCTGAGGTCCACTGTCAAGCCATTCATCCGCCGCCATCACATCATGTTTCAGCATTATAATGCACAGCCCCATGTCGCAAGGATCTGGACACAATTCCTGGAAGCTGAAAACGGCCCAGTTGTTCCCATGGCCTGCATACTCACCAGACATGTCAACATTGAGCATGTTTGGGATGCTCTGGATTGACGTGTACGACAGCGTGTTCCAGTTCCCGCCAATACCCAGCAACGTCACACAGCCGTTGAAGAGGAGTGGGACAACATTCCACAGGCCACAGTCAACATCCTGATCAACTCTATGTGAAGGAGATGTGTCGTGCTGCATGAGCTAAACGGTGGCCACACCAGATACTGACTGGTTCTGATCCACACCAGATACTGACTGGTTCTGATTCACACCAGATACTGACTGGTTCTGATCCACACCAGATACTGACTGGTTCTGATTCACACCAGATACTGACTGGTTCTGATCCACACCAGATACTAACTGGTTCTGATCCACACCAGATACTGACTGGTTCTGATTCACACCAGATACTGATTGGTTCTGATCCACACCAGATACTGACTGGTTCTGATCCACACCAGATACTGACTGGTTTTCTGATCCACACCAGATACTGACTGGTTCTGATTCACACCAGATACTGACTGGTTCTGATCCACACCAGATACTGACTGGTTCTGATCCACCCCAGATACTGACTGGTTCTGATCCACACCAGATACTGACTGGTTCTGATCCACACCAGATACTGACTGGTTCTGATCCACACCAGATACTGGGTGGTTCTGATCCACACCAGATACTGACTGGTTCTGATTCACACCAGATACTGACTGGTTCTGATCCACACCAGATACTGACTGGTTCTGATCCACACCAGATACTGACTGGTTCTGATCCACCCCCCTACCTTTTTATTAAAGGTGTCTGTGACCAACAGATGCAAGTCTGTATTCCCAGTCATTTGTTGCATGTTGCGTTTTAT
>NW_027009815.1:12500-39370 GCF_036934945.1 Oncorhynchus masou masou
ACATTGTAAATATCTGACACTGCTGGGCTAGTATTCACGGCACATTGTAAATATCTGACACTGCTGGGCTAGTATTCACGGCACATTGTAAATATCTGACACTGCTAGGCTAGTATTCATGGCACATTGTACATATCTGACTGCTGCTAGGCTAGTATTCACGGCACATTGTAAATATCTGACTGCTACTAGGCTAGTATTCACGGAACATTGTAAATATCTCACACTACTAGGCTAGTATTCACGGCACATTGTAAATATCTCACATTACTAGGCTAGTATTCACGGCACATTGTAAATATCTCACACTACTAGGCTAGTATTCATGGCACATTGTAAATATCTGACTGCTACTAGGCTACTATTCACGGCACATTGTACATATCTGACTGCTGCTAGGCTAGTATTCACGGCACATTGTAAATATCTGATTGCTACTAGGCTAGTATTCACGGAACATTGTAAATATCTCACACTACTAGGCTAGTATTCACGGCACATTGTAAATATCTCACATTACTAGGCTAGTATTCACGGCACATTGTAAATATCTCACACTACTAGGCTAGTATTCATGGCACATTGTAAATATCTGACTGCTACTAGGCTAGTATTCACGGCACATTGTAAATATCTGACTGCTGCTAGGCTGGTATTCACGGCACATTGTAAATATCTCACACTACTAGGCTAGTATTCACGGCACATTGTAAATATCTCACACTGCTAGGCTAGTATTCACGGCACATTGTAAATATCTGACTGCTACTAGGCTAGTATTCATGGCACATTGTAAATACCTCACACTACTAGGCTAGTATTCACGGCACATTGTAAATATCTGACTGCTACTAGGCTAGTATTCACGACACATTGTAAATACCTGACACTGCTAGGCTAGTATTCACGGCACATTGTAAATATCTGACACTGCTAGGCTAGTATTCACGGCACATTGTAAATATCTGACACTGCTAGGCTAGTATTGTTATGTACTTGAGTGAAGACCCAAAAGCGGCTTTAACAGAAAACAGAGTTCTTTAATGAAAAAACAGGAATGGCATAAATCCTCTTCCAACGTTGACAATGGAACAAAAAGAACGTAGTATAGTGCAGGATGCACCTGCCAGGCAGACTCCGACAGGATAGGACAAGGTGGAAGCAAACGAGACGACAGCTTGCTTCTGGCATCAAAAACACAAACAAGAATCAGACACTGAAAGTAGCAGGAACAGAGAGAGAAATAGAGACCTAATCAGAGGGGGAAGAGAGAACAGGTGTGAAAGAGTGAAAGAGCTAGTTAGGGGAGATGTAGAACAGCTGAAGAATGAGAGACAGAGAAGGTAACCTAAAAAGACCAGCAGAGAGAGACAGAGTGAAGAGAAAGGACAGGAACAGACATAACAAGACATGACAGTATTCACGGCACATTGTAAATATCTGACACTGATGGGTTAATATTCACGGCACATTGTAAATATCTGACACTGCTGGGCTAAAATTCACGGCACATTGTAAATATCTGACACTGCTAGGCTAGTATTCACGGCACATTGTAAATATCTGACACTGCTGGGCTAAAATTCACGGCACATTGTAAATATCTGACACTGCTAGGCTAGTATTCACGGCACATTGTAAATATCTGACACTGCTGGGCTAGTATTCATGGCACATTGTAAATATCTGACACTGCTGGGCTAGTATTCATCGCACATTGTAACTATCTGACACTGCTGGGCTAGTATTCACGGCACATTGTAAATATCTGACACTGCTAGGCTAGTATTCACGGCACATTGTAAATATCTGACACTGCTGGGCTAGTATTCATGGCACATTGTAAATATCTGACACTGCTGGGCTAGTATTCATGGCACATTGCAAATATCTGACACTGCTGGGCTAATATTCAAGGCACATTGTAAATATCTGACACTACTGGGCTAGTATTCACGGCACATTGTAAATATCTGACACTGCTGGGCTAGTATTCATGGCACATTGTAAATATCTGACACTGCTGGGCTAGTATTCATCGCACATTGCAAATATCTGACACTGCTGGGCTAGTTTTCATGGCACATTGTAAATATCTGACACTGCTGGGCTAGTATTCACGGCACATTGTAAATATCTGACACTGCTAGGCTAGTATTCACGGCACATTGTAAATATCTGACACTGCTGGGCTAGTATTCATGGCACATTGTAAATATCTGACACTGCTGGGCTAGTATTCATGGCACATTGTAAATATCTGACACTGCTGGGCTAGTATTCACGGCACATTGTAAATATCTGACACTACTGGGCTAGTATTCACGGCACATTGTAAATATCTGAACAGATCTAGATCCACTGCAGTAACCATAATCATATACACAGAACACTTCCAAATAATTCATTAAACATTTAGAAAAAATATGCATAAAAAAGTAATTCTGACAGACAGAGTAGGAGATGTTTCTGTGGGGTGATTATGGTCACTGCAGTAGATCTAGTAGGAGATGTTTCTGTGAGGTGATTATGGTCACTGCAGTAGATCGTGTAGGAGATGTTTCTGTGAGGTGATTATGGTCACTGAAATAGATCCAGTAGGATATATATATCTGTGGGGTGATTATGGTCACTGCAGTAGATCTAGTAGGAGATGTTTCTGTGAGGTGATTATGGTCACTGCAGTAGATCATGTAGGAGATGTTTCTGTGAGGTGATTATGGTCACTGAAATAGATCCAGTAGGAGATATATCTGTGGGGTGATTATGGTCACTGCAGTAGATCTAGTAGGAGATGTTTCTGTGAGGTGATTATGGTCACTGAAATAGATCCAGTAGGAGATATATCTGTGGGGTGATTATGGTCACTGCAGTAGATGTTTCTGTGAGGTGATTATGGTCACTGCAGTAGATCATGTAGGAGATGTTTCTGTGAGGTGATTATGGTCACTGCAGTAGATCTAGTAGGAGATGTTTTGTGAGGTGATTATGGTCACTGCAGTAGATCTAGTAGGAGATGTTTCTGTGAGGTGATTATGGCCACTGCAGTAGATGTTTCTGTGAGGTGATTATGGTTACTGCAGTAGATGTTTCTGTGAGGTGATTATGGTTACTGCAGTAGATCATGTAGGAGATGTTTTGTGAGGTGATTATGGTCACTGCAGTAGATCTAGTAGGAGATGTTTCTGTGAGGTGATTATGGTTACTGCAGTAGATCTAGTAGGAGATGTTTCTGTGAGGTGATTATGGTCACTGCAGTAGATCTAGTAGGAGATGTATCTGTGAGGTGATTATGGTTACTGCAGTAGATGTTTCTGTGAGGTGATTATAGTTACTGCAGTATATGTTTCTGTGAGGTGATTATGGTTACTGCAGTAGATCGTGTAGGAGATGTTTCTATGAGGTGATTATGGTCACTGCAGTAGATGTTTCTGTGAGGTGATTATGGTTACTGCAGTAGATGTTTCTGTGAGGTGATTATGGTCACTGCAGTAGATGTTTCTGTGAGGTGATTATGGTTACTGCAGTAGATCTAGTAGGAGATGTTTCTGTGAGGTGATTATGGTCACTGCAGTAGATGTTTCTGTGAGGTGATTATGGTCACTGCAGTAGATCTAGTAGGAGATGTATCTGTGAGGTGATTATGGTCACTGCAGTAGATGTATCTGTGAGGTGATTATGGTTACTGCAGTAGATCTAGTAGGAGATGTATCTGTGAGGTGATTATGGTCACTGCAGTAGATCATGTAGGAGATGTTTCTGTGAGGTGATTATGGTCACTGAAATAGATCCAGTAGGAGATATATCTGTGGGGTGATTATGGTCACTGCAGTAGATCTAGTAGGAGATGTTTCTGTGAGGTGATTATGGTCACTGCAGTAGATCATGTAGGAGATGTTTCTGTGAGGTGATTATGGTCACTGAAATAGATCCAGTAGGAGATATATCTGTGGGGTGATTATGGTCACTGCAGTAGATCATGTAGGAGATGTTTCTGTGAGGTGATTATGGTCACTGCAGTAGATGTTTCTGTGAGGTGATTATGGTCACTGCAGTAGATCATGTAGGAGATGTTTCTGTGAGGTGATTATGGTCACTGAAATAGATCCAGTAGGAGATATATCTGTGGGGTGATTATGGTCACTGCAGTAGATCTAGTAGGATATGTTTCTGTGAGGTGATTATGGTCACTGCAGTAGATGTTTCTGTGAGGTCATTATGGTCACTGCAATAGATCTAGTAGGAGATTTTTTGTGAGGTGATTATGGTCACTGCAGTAGATCTAGTAGGAGATGTTTCTGTGAGGTGATTATGGCCACTGCAGTAGATGTTTCTGTGAGGTGATTATGGTTACTGCAGTAGATGTTTCTGTGAGGTGATTATGGTCACTGCAGTAGATCCAGTAGGAGATGTTTCTGTGAGGTGATTATGGTCACTGCAGTAGATCTTGTAGGAGATGTTTCTGTGAGGTGATTATGGTCACTGCAGTAGATCTAGTAGGAGATGTTTCTGTGGGGTGATTATGGTTACTGCAGTAGATTTACATTTACATTTAAGTCATTTAGCAGACGCTCTTATCCAGAGCGACTTACAAATTGGTGAATTCACCTTCTGACATCCAGTGGAACAGCCACTTTACAATAGTGCATCTAAATCATTAAGGGGGGTGGTGAGAAGGATTACTTATCCTATCCTAGGTATTCCTTGAAGAGGTGGGGTTTCAGGTGTCTCCGGAAGGTGGTGATTGACTCCGCTGTCCTGGCGTCGTGAGGGAGTTTGTTCCACCATTGGGGGGCCAGAGCAGCGAACAGTTTTGACTGGGCTGAGCGGGAACTGTACTTCCTCAATGGTAGGGGGCGAGCAGGCCAGAGGTGGATGAACGCAGTGCCCTTGCTTGGGTGTAGGGCCTGATCAGAGCCTGGAGGTACTGCGGTGCCGTTCCCCTCACAGCTCCGTAGGCAAGCACCATGGTCTTGTAGCGGATGCGAGCTTCAACTGGAAGCCAGTGGAGAGAGCGGAGGAGCGGGGTGACGTGAGAGAACTTGGGAAGGTTGAACACCAGACGGGCTGCGGCGTTCTGGATGAGTTGTAGGGGCTTAATGGCACAGGCAGGGAGCCCAGCCAACAGCGAGTTGCAGTAATCCAGACGGGAGATGACAAGTGCCTGGATTAGGACCTGCGCCGCTTCCTGTGTGAGGCAGGGTCGTACTCTGCGGATGTTGTAGAGCATGAACCTACAGGAACGGGCCACCGCCATGATGTTGGTTGAGAACGACAGGGTGTTGTCCAGGATCACGCCAAGGTTCTTAGCGCTCTGGGAGGAGGACACAATGGAGTTGTCAACCGTGATGGCGAGATCATGGAACGGGCAGTCCTTCCCCGGGAGGAAGAGCAGCTCCGTCTTGCCGAGGTTCAGCTTGAGGTGGTGATCCGTCATCCACACTGATATGTCTGCCAGACATGCAGAGATGCGATTCGCCACCTGGTCATCAGAAGGGGGAAAGGAGAAGATTGATTGTGTGTCGTCTGCATAGCAATGATAGGAGAGACCATGTGAGGTTATGACAGAGCCAAGTGACTTGGTGTATAGCGAGAATAGGAGAGGGCCTAGAACAGAGCCCTGGGGGACACCAGTGGTGAGAGCGCGTGGCGAGGAGACAGATTCTCGCCACGCCACCTGGTAGGAGCGACCTGTCAGGTAGGACGCAATCCAAGCGTGGGCCGCGCCGGAGATGCCCAACTCGGAGAGGGTGGAGAGGAGGATCTGATGGTTCACAGTATCGAAGGCAGCCGATAGGTCTAGAAGGATGAGAGCAGAGGAGAGAGAGTTAGCTTTAGCAGTGAGCGCCTCCGTGATACAGAGAAGAGCAGTCTCAGTTGAATGACTAGTCTTGAAACCTGACTGATTTGGATCAAGAAGGTCATTCTGAGAGAGATAGCGGGAGAGCTGGCCAAGGACGGCACGTTCAAGAGTTTTGGAGAGAAAAGAAAGAAGGGATACTGGTCTGTAGTTGTTGACATCGGAGGGATCGAGTGTAGGTTTTTTCAGAAGGGGTGCAACTCTCGCTCTCTTTGAAGACGGAAGGGACGTAGCCAGCGGTCAGGGATGAGTTGATGAGCGAGGTGAGGTAAGGGAGAAGGTCTCCGGAAATGGTCTGGAGAAGAGAGGAGGGGATAGGGTCAAGCGGGCAGGTTGTTGGGCGGCCGGCCGTCACAAGAAGCGAGATTTCATCTGGAGAGAGAGGGGAGAAAGAGGTCAGAGCACAGGGTAGGGCAGTGTGAGCAGAACCAGCGGTGTCGTTTGACTTAGCAAACGAGGATCGGATGTCGTCGACCTTCTTTTCAAAATGGTTGACGAAGTCATCTGCAGAGAGGGAGGAGGGGGGAGGGGGAGGAGGATTCAGGAGGGAGGAGAAGGTGGCAAAGAGCTTCCTAGGGTTAGAGGCAGATGCTTGGAATTTAGAGTGGTAGAAAGTGGCTTTAGCAGCAGAGACAGAGGAGGAAAATGTAGAGAGGAGGGAGTGAAAGGATGCCAGGTCCGCAGGGAGGCGAGTTTTCCTCCATTTCCGCTCGGCTGCCCGGAGCTCTGTTCTGTGAGCTCGCAATGAGTCATCGAGCCACGGAGCGGGAGGGGAGGACCGAGCCGGCCTGGAGGATAGGGGACATAGAGAGTCAAAGGATGCTGAAAGGGAAGAGAGGAGGGTTGAGGAGGCAGAATCAGGAGAAAGGTTGGAGAAGGTATGAGCAGAGGGAAGAGATGATAGGATGGAAGAGGAGAGAGAAGCGGGGGAGAGAGAGCGAAGGTTGGGACGGCGCGATACCATCCAAGTAGGGGCAGTGTGGGAAGTGTTGGATGAGAGCGAGAGGGAAAAGGATACGAGGTAGTGGTCGGAGACTTGGAGGGGAGTTGCAATGAGGTTAGTGGAAGAACAGCATCTAGTAAAGATGAGGTCGAGCGTATTGCCTGCCTTGTGAGTAGGGGGGGAAGGTGAGAGGGTGAGGTCAAAAGAGGAGAGGAGTGGAAAGAAGGAGGCAGAGAGGAATGAGTCAAAGGTAGACGTGGGGAGGTTAAAGTCGCCCAGGACTGTGAGAGGTGAGCCGTCCTCAGGAAAGGAGCTTATCAAGGCATCAAGCTCATTGATGAACTCTCCGAGGGAACCTGGAGGGCGATAAATGATAAGGATGTTAAGCTTGAAAGGGCTGGTAACTGTGACAGCATGGAATTCAAAGGAGGCGATAGATAGATAGATGGGTAAGGGGAGAGAGAGAGAATGACCACTTGGGAGAGATGAGGATCCCGTGCCACCACCCCGCTGACCAGAAGCTCTCGGGTGTGCGAGAACACGTGGGCGGACGAAGAGAGAGCAGTAGGAGTAGCAGTGTTATCTGTGGTGATCCATGTTTCCGTCAGTGCCAGGAAGTCGAGGGACTGGAGGGAGGCATAGGCTGAGATGAACTCTGCCTTGTTGGCCGCAGATCGGCAGTTCCAGAGGCTACCGGAGACCAGGAACTCCACGTGGGTCGTGCGCGCTGGGACCACCAGATTAGGGTGGCCGCGGCCACGCGGTGTGGAGCGTTTGTATGGTCTGTGCAGAGAGGAGAGAACAGGGATAGATAGACACATAGTTGACAGGGTACAGAAGAGGTTACGCTAATGCAAAGGAGATTGGAATGACAAGTGGACTACACGTCTCGAATGTTCAGAAAGTTAAGCTTACGTAGCAAGAATCTTATTGACTAAAATGATACAGTACTGCTGGAGTAGGCTAGCTGGTAGTGGCTGCGATGTTGACACTACACTAATCAAGTCGTTCCGTCGAGTGTAATAGTTTCTACAGTGCTGCTATTCGGGGCTAGCTGGCTAGCTAGCAGGTTGATTGCGTTACGTTACCTTAAAAGAACGACAATAGCTGGCTAGCTAACCTAGAAAATCGCTCTAGGCTACACAATTGTCTTAGATACAAAGACGGCTATGTAGCTAGCTAGCTACGATCAAACAAAACAAACCGTTGTACTGTAATAGTTACTACAGTGCTGCTATTCGGGGGCTAGCTGGCTAGCTACGTTAAAAGAACGACAATAGCTGGCCAGCTAACCTAGAAAATCGCTCTAGGCTACACAATTGTCTTAGATACAAAGACGGCTATGTAGCTAGCTAGCTACGATCAAACAAAACAAACCGTTGTACTGTAATAGTTACTACAGTGCTGCTATTCGGGGCTAGCTGGCTAGCTACGTTAAAAGAACGACAATAGCTGGCCAGCTAACCTAGAAAATCGCTCTAGGCTACACAATTGTCTTAGATACAAAGACGGCTATGTAGCTAGCTAGCTACGATCAAACAAAACAAACCGTTGTACTGTAATAGTTACTACAGTGCTGCTATTCGGGGCTAGCTGGCTAGCTACGTTAAAAGAACGACAATAGCTGGCCAGCTAACCTAGAAAATCGCTCTAGACTACACAATTGTCTTAGATACAAAGACGGCTATGTAGCTGGCTAGCTACGATCAAACAAATCAAACCGTTGTACTGTAATGAAGTGAAATGAAAATGTGATACTACCTGTGGAGCGACGCGGAATGTTGACCGGGTAGTTGGAGTTCAATTCGGTAGAGGTTGGCTAGCTGTTGGCTAGCTAGCTAGCAGCATTTCCTACGTTAAGGACGACAAATAGCTGGCTAGCTAACCTCGGTAAATTAAGATAATCACTCTAAGTCTACACACTCTAAACTGCACAATTATCTTGGATACGAAGACAGCGAAGACAACTATGTAGCTAGCTGACACTACGCTAATCGAGTCGTTCAGTTGAGTGTAATAGTTTCTACAGTGCTGGTGGACAGTGGATGTTAGCTAGCTGCTTAGCTAGCTGCTGGGCAGATACGTTAGGATCTACGAAATACGATAATTATGCAATTATCGTTGATACAAAGACGGCTATGTAGCTAGCTAAGAAGAAATTGCTAAGATTAGACAAATCAAACCGTTGTACTATAACGAAATGTAATGAAAAGTTATACTACCTGCGGACCGAAGTGTAGATGCGACCGCTCGCTCCAACCGGAACCGGACTGTAGATGTTTCTGTGAGGTGATTATGGTTACTGCAGTAGATCATGTAGGAGATGTTTTGTGAGGTGATTATGGTCACTGCAGTAGATCTAGTAGGAGATGTTTCTGTGAGGTGATTATGGTCACTGCAGTAGATCTAGTAGGAGATGTTTCTGTGAGGTGATTATGGTCACTGCAGTAGATCTAGTAGGAGATGTATCTGTGAGGTGATTATGGTTACTGCAGTAGATGTTTCTGTGAGGTGATTATAGTTACTGCAGTATATGTTTTCTGTGAGGTGATTATGGTTACTGCAGTAGATCTAGTAGGAGATGTTTCTGTGAGGTGATTATGGTCACTGCAGTAGATGTTTCTGTGAGGTGATTATGGTTACTGCAGTAGATGTTTCTGTGAGGTGATTATGGTCACTGCAGTAGATGTTTCTGTGAGGTGATTATGGTCACTGCAGTAGATGTTTCTGTGAGGTGATTATGGTTACTGCAGTAGATCTAGTAGGAGATGTTTCTGTGAGGTGATTATGGTCACTGCAGTAGATGTTTCTGTGAGGTGATTATGGTCACTGCAGTAGATGTTTCTGTGAGGTGATTATGGTCACTGCAGTAGATGTTTCTGTGAGGTGATTATGGTCACTGCAGTAGATGTTTCTGTGAGGTGATTATGGTCACTGCAGTAGATGTTTCTGTGAGGTGATTATGGTCACTGCAGTAGATCTAGTAGGAGATGTATCTGTGAGGTGATTATGGTCACTGCAATAGATCCTGTGAGGATTATGGTTATGTTTCTGTGAGGTGATTATGGTCACTGCAGTAGATCTAGTAGGAGATGTTTCTGTGAGGTGATTATGGTCACTGCAGTAGATGTTTCTGTGAGGTGATTATGGTCACTGCAGTAGATCTAGTAGGAGATGTTTCTGTGAGGTGATTATGGTCACTGCAGTAGATGTTTCTGTGAGGTGATTATGGTCACTGCAGTAGATCAGTAGGAGATGTTTCTGTGAGGTGATTATGGTCACTGCAGTAGATGTTTCTGTGAGGTGATTATGGTCACTGCAGTAGATCAGTAGGATGTTTCTGTGAGGTGATTGTGGTTACTGCAGTAGATCTAGTAGGATATGTTTCTGTGAGGTGATTATGGTTACAGCAGTAGATGTTTCTGTGAGGTGATTATGGTTACTGCAGTAGATGTTTCTGTGAGGTGATTATAGTTACAGCAGTATATGTTTCTGTGAGGTGATTGTGGTCACTGCAGTAGATGTTTCTGTGAGGTGATTATGGTTACTGCAGTAGATGTTTCTGTGAGGTGATTATGGTCACTGCAGTAGATCTAGTAGGAGATGTTTCTGTGAGGTGATTATGGTCACTGCAGTAGATCTAGTAGGAGATGTATCTGTGAGGTGATTATGGTCACTGCAGTAGATGTTTCTGTGAGGTGATTATGGTCACTGCAGTAGATCCAGTAGAGATGTTTCTGTGAGGTGATTATGGTTACTGCAGTAGATGTTTCTGTGAGGTGATTATGGTCACTGCAGTAGATCCAGTAGGAGATGTTTCTGTGAGGTGATTATGGTTACTGCAGTAGATGTTTCTGTGGGGTGATTATGGTCACTGCAGTAGATGTTTCTGTGAGGTGATTGTGGTTACTGTAGTAGATGTTTCTGTGAGGTGATTATGGTTACTGCAGTAGATCTAGTAGGAGATGTTTCTGTGAGGTGATTATGGTTACTGCAGTAGATGTTTCTGTGAGGTGATTATGGTCACTGCAGTAGATCCAGTAGGAGATGTTTCTGTGAGGTGATTATGGTCACTGCAGTAGATCTAGTAGGAGATGTTTCTGTGAGGTGATTATGGTTACTGCAGTAGATGTTTCTGTGAGGTGATTATGGTCACTGCAGTAGATCTAGTAGGAGATGTTTCTGTGAGGTGATTATGGTTACTGCAGTAGATGTTTCTGTGAGGTGATTATGGTTACTGCAGTAGATGTTTCTGTGAGGTGATTATAGTTACTGCAGTAGATCTAGTAGGAGATGTTTCTGTGAGGTGATTATGGTCACTGCAGTATATCTAGTAGGAGATGTTTCTGTGAGGTGATTATGGTCACTGCAGTAGATGTTTCTGTGAGGTGATTATAGTTACTGCAGTAGATGTTTCTGTGAGGTGATTATGGTCACTGCAGTATATCTAGTAGGAGATGTTTCTGTGAGGTGATTATGGTCACTGCAGTAGATCTAGTAGGAGATGTTTCTGTGAGGTGGTTATGGTTACTGCAGTAGATGTTTCTGTGAGGTGATTAGGGTCACTGCAGTAGATCTAGTAGGATATGTTTCTGTGAGGTGATTATGGTCACTGCAGTAGATCTAGTAGGAGATGTTTCTGTGAGGTGATTATGGTTACTGCAGTAGATGTTTCTGTGAGGTGATTAGGGTCACTGCAGTAGATGTTTCTGTGAGGTGATTATGGTCACTGCAGTAGATCTAGTAGGAGATGTTTTCTGAGGTGATTATAGTTACTGCAGTAGATCTAGTAGGAGATGTTTTCTGAGGTGATTATAGTTACTGCAGTAGATCTAGTAGGAGATGTTTCTGTGGGGTGATTATGGTCACTGCAGTAGATGTTTCTGTGAGGTGATTATGGTCACTGCAGTAGATGTTTCTGTGAGGTGATTATGGTCACTGCAGTAGATCCAGTAGGAGATGTTTCTGTGAGGTGATTATGGTTACTGCAGTAGATGTTTCTGTGAGGTGATTATGGTCACTGCAGTAGATCTAGTAGGAGATGTTTCTGTGAGGTGATTATGGTCACTGCAGTAGATGTTTCTGTGAGGTGATTATGGTCACTGCAGTAGATCTAGTAGGAGATGTTTTCTGAGGTGATTATAGTTACTGCAGTAGATCTAGTAGGAGATGTTTTCTGAGGTGATTATAGTTACTGCAGTAGATCTAGTAGGAGATGTTTTCTGAGGTGATTATAGTTACTGCAGTAGATCTAGTAGGAGATGTTTCTGTGGGGTGATTATGGTCACTGCAGTAGATCTAGTAGGAGATGTTTTCTGAGGTGATTATGGTCACTGCAGTAGATCTAGTAGGAGATGTTTTCTGAGGTGATTATAGTTACTGCAGTAGATCTAGTAGGAGATGTTTCTGTGGGGTGATTATGGTCACTGCAGTAGATCTAGTAGGAGATGTTTTCTGAGGTGATTATGGTCACTGCAATAGATCTAGTAGGAGATGTTTTCTGAGGTGATGCATTCAATACTATTGACTTCTAATTGAGATTGAGATAAATTAAGTCGTATTTATATTGTACTGGCATTGAGAAAAATAAGGTAGTATTTTGTTCTGGCATTGATATAAATAAAGTTGTATTTATATTGTACTTGGTGGGCTACTGGTACTGAGATATAGTAGTATTTATGTTGTACTGGTACTGAGATATAGTAGTATTTATGTTGTACTGGTACTGAGATATAGTAGTATTTATATTGTACTGGTACTGAGATATAGTAGTATTTATATTGTACTGGTACTGAGATATATTAGTATTTATATTGTACTGTAGTATATAGTAGTATTTATATTGTACTGGTACTGAGATATAGTAGTATTTATATTGTACTGGTACTGAGATATATTAGTATTTATATTGTACTGGTACTGAGATATTGTAGTATTTATATAGTTCTGGTACTGAGATATTTCTACTGTGTTGTTGTTTTGTGTCACACTGCTATGCTTTATCTTGGCCAGGTTGCAGTTGCAAATGAGAACTTGTTCTCAACTAGCCTACCTGGTTAAATAAAGGTGAAAAAATAAATATATACTGAGATATATATATATATAGTAGATAGTAGTATTTATATTGTACTTGGTGGGCTACTGGTACTGAAATATAGTAGTATTTATATTGTACTGGTACTGAGATATAGTAGTATTTATATTGTACTGGTACTGAGATATAGTAGTATTTATATTGTACTTGGTGGGCTACTGGTACTGAGATATAGTAGTATTTATATTTTACTGGTACTGAGGTATAGTTGTATTTATATTGTACTTGGTGGGTACTGGTACTGATATAGTAGTATTTATATTGTACTGGTACTGAGATATAGTAGTATTTATATTGTACTGGTACTGAGATATAGTAGTATTTATATTGTACTGATACTGAGATATAGTAGTATTTATATTGTACTGGTACTGAGATATAGTAGTATTTATATTGTACTGGTACTGAGATATAGTAGTATTTATATTGTACTGGTACTGAGATATAGTAGTATTTATATTGTACTGGTACTGAGATATAGTAGTATTTGTATTGTACTGGTACTGAGATATAGTAGTATTTATATTGTACTGGTACTGAGATATAGTAGTATTTATATTTTACTGGTACTGAGATATAGTAGTATTTATATTGTACTGGTACTGAGATATAGTAGTATTTATATTTTACTGGTACTGAGATAAAGTAGTATTTATATTGTACCTGGTGGGCTACTGAGATATAGTAGTATTTATATTGTACTTGTGGGCTACTGGTACTGAGATATAGTAGTATTTATATTGTACTGGTACTGAGATATAGTAGTATTTATATTGTACTGGTACTGAGATATAGTAGTATTTATATTGTACTGGTACTGAGATATAGTAGTATTTATATTGTACTGGTACTGAGATATAGTAGTATTTATATTGTACTGGTACTGAGATATAGTAGTATTTATATTGTACTGGTACTGAGATATAGTAGTATTTATATTGTACTGGTACTGAGATACAGTAGTATTTATATTGTACTGGTACTGAGATATAGTAGTATTTATATTGTACTGGTACTGAGATATAGTAGTATTTATATTGTACTGGTACTGAGATATAGTAGTATTTATATTGTACTGGTACTGAGATATAGTAGTATTTATATTGTACTGGTACTGAGATACAGTAGTATTTATATTGTACTGGTACTGAGATATAGTAGTATTTATATTGTACTGGTACTGAGATATAGTAGTATTTATATTGTACTGGTACTGAGATATAGTATTTATACAGTAAACTATGTGTTTTTGAATGTGTATGAATGTTACAAGGTGCAGACATGTCTGTCTGTCCGTACAGAACAGGACCTCTCTCTCTCTCTCTCTCTCTCTTGCTCTCTTTCTCTCTCTCTCCGTCCTCTCTCTCTCTCTCTCTCTGGGTCTCCCTCCTCTCAATTTCAATTCAATTCAATTCTAGGGCTTTATTGTCATGGGAAACATGTGTTAACATTGCCAAAGCAAGTGAGGTAGATAATATATACAAAAGTGAAATAAACAATAACAATGAACAGTAAACATTACACATACAGAAGTTCCAAGATAATAAAAACATTTCAAATGTCATATGATATATATATACAGGGTTGTAACGATGTACAAATGGTTAAAGTACAAAAGGGAAAATTTAAAAATGTAAATATGGATCACACATCTTGCTGCTGTGATGCTACAATGTGATATTTCACCCAATAGATATTGATTTGTTTTTCATTCTTTGTGGGTCTGCCTACTGAGGCCTTTCTCAATAGCAAGGCTATGCTCACTGGGTCTGTACATAGTCAAAGCTTTCGTTCAGTTTGGGTCAGTCTCTCTCTGTGAGATAGATGAGAGCAGACAGAGAGGATTTAATGGAGAGGGATCCTGGGAAGGGTTAGGAGGGGAGAGGAGAAGAGGAGGGGAGAAGAGGAGAGGGAGAAGAGGAGGGGAGAAGAGGAGGGGAGAAGAGGAGGGGAGAAGAGGGGAGGTCTCTGTGAGATAGATGAGAGCAGACAGAGAGGATTTAATGGAGAGGGATCCTGGGAAGGGTTAGGAGGGGAGAGGAGAGGGGAGGAGAGGAGGAGGGAGGAGAGGGAGAGGGGAGAAGAGGAGGGAGGGGGAGGGGAGGAGAGGGGAAAAGGAGGGGAGAAGAGGGGAGGTCTCTGTGAGATAGATGAGAGCAGACAGAGAGGATTTAATGGAGAGGGATCCTGGGAAGGGGTTAGGAGGGGAGAGGGAGAAGAGGAGGGGAGGGAGAGGGAAAAGGAGGGGAGGAGGGGAGAAGAGGAGGGGAGAAGAGAAGGGGGAAGGAGAGGGGGGAGAAGAGGAGAGGGGAGAAGAGAAGGGGAAGGAGAGGGGAGGAGAAGAGAGGAGGGAGAAGAGGAGGGAGAGGAGAGGGAGAAGAGAAGAGGGAAGGAGAGGGGGAGGAGAGGAGAGGGGAGGGGAGAAGAGGAGAGGAGGAGAGGAGGGGAGAGGAGAGGGGAAGAGGAGAGGGGGAAGGAGGGGAGGGAGAAGGGAGTAAGAGAAGGGGGAAGGAGAGGGGAGGAGGAAGGAAGAGGAGGAGAGGAGGGGAGAAGAGGGAGAGGGGAGGGGAGAAGATGAGGAAGGGAAGGGGAGAGGAGGAGGGGAGGTGGGAAGAGAGGAGAGCATGGGAGGAGAGGAAGGGGAGGAGGGGAGAAGAGGGGAGGGGGGGGAGAAGATGAAAAGGGAAGGGAGAGGAGGGTAAGGAGGACAAAAGGTCTGAGAAATGGGATATATTATTATTATTATTATTATTATTAGGAGGGAGAGGAGGGGAAGGAGAGGGGAGAAGAGGAGGGGGGAAGAGAGGGGGAAGGAGTTTGGATGACAAGAGTGTGACCTTTTTAGTGATTCCCAGGAAGGGACAGGAATAAGGAGATTGATGCAGAGGAGTAGGGGAGGGGATAAATGATCAGGACTAAGACGTTTAATGAACTACCAGGACAACAATTTAGGACACCTCTCTCTGGGAGAAGAGAAGGGGGAAGGAGTTTCTCTCTCCTCCCTCTCTGAGAGGGAGGGGAGAAGATGAGGAAGGGAAGGGGAGAGGGAGGGAGAGGAGGAGAGAGGAGGAGAGGGAGGAGAGGAGGGAGGAGGGGAGAAGAAGGGGGAGGGGAGGGGGAGAAGATTCTCTCCTCTCTCTGTTTCTCCAGGGAGAGGAGGTTTCTCTCTCCTCTCTCTCTGGAGGTCTGGAGTTTGTGATGACACTGTGTGACCCTCCCTTTTTTTCTGATTCCCTCTCGACAGGAATAAATATTGATGCAGAGTTCTGTATGTGATCAATAAATGATCAGACTAAGACGTTTAATGAACTACCAGGACAACAATTTACACACCTCCTCTCTCTGTTTCTCTCTCCTCCCTCTCTGTTTCTCTCTCCTCCTCTCTCTGTTTCTCTCCTCCTCCCTCTGTTTCTCTCTCCTCTCTCTGTTTCTCTCTCCTCCCTCCCTCTGTTTCTCTCTCCTCTCTCTCTGTTTCTCTCTCCTCCCTCTCTCTGTTTCTCTCTCCTCTCTCTGTTTCTCTCTCCTCCTCCCTCTGTTTCTCTCTCTCCTCTCTCTGTTTCTCTCTCTCTCTCTCTGTTTCTCTCTCCTCCCTCTCTGTTTTTCTCTCCTCTCTCTGTTTCTCTCTCCTCCCTCTCTGTTTCTCTCTCCTCCCTCTCTCTGTTTCTCTCTCTCTCTCTGTTTCTCTCTCCTCCCTCTGTTTCTCTCCCTCTCTCTGTTTCTCTCTCCTCTCTGTTTCTCTCTCCTCTCTCTCTTTCTCTCTCCTCTCTCTCTGTTTCTCTCTCCTCTCTCTGTTTCTCTCTCCTCTCTGTTTCTCTCTCCTCCCTCTGTTTCTCTCTCCACCCTCTGTTTCTCTCTCCTCTCTCTGTTTCTCTCTCTCCCTCTCTGTTTCTCTCTCCTCCCTCTCTGTTTCTCTCTCCTCTCTGTTTCTCTCCTCTCTCTGTTTCTCTCTCCTCCTCTGTTTCTCTCTCCTCCCTCTGTTCTGTCTCTCCTCTCTCTGTTTCTCTCTCCTCTCTCTGTTTTTCTCCCTCTCTCTGCTCTCTCCTCTCTCTGTTTCTCTCCCTCCTCCTCTCTCCTCCCTCTTTTCTCTCCTCCCTCTGTTTCTCTTTCCTCCCTCTCTTTTCTCTCTCCCTCTCTTTCTCTCTCCTCTCTCCTCTTTCTCTCTCCTCCCTCTGTTTCTCTCTCCTCCCTCTGTTTTTTCTCTCCTCCCTCTGTTTCTCTCCCTCCCTCTCTTTTCTCTCTCCTCCCTCTGTTTCTCTCTCCTCCCTCTCTTTCTCTCTCCTCCCTCTCTTTCTCTCTCTCCTCCCTCTGTTTCTCTCTCCTTCCTCTCCTTTCTCTCTCTCTCTCTGTTCTGTTTCCCCTCTCTTTCTCTCCCTCTCTTTCTCTCTCCTCCCTCTGTTTTTTCTCCCTCCCTCTCTTTCTCTCTCCTCCCTCTGTTTCTCTCTCCTTCCTCTCTTTCTCTTCTGTCTCCCCTCTCTCTTTCTCTAAAGGGAGTCAAGCTGAGGACACCGGTCTCTATGACAACCTGCTAGCTCAGGATGTGTCATAGGAACTTGATTATCTAGATTACATTAGTGTGTGTGTTGTGTTGTGTTGCGTTGTGTTGTGTTGTGTGTGTGTGTGTGTTTTTATGTTGTGTGTGTGTGTGTGTGTGTTTTTGTGTTGTGGTGTGTGTGTGTGTGTGTGTGTGTGTGTGTGTGTGTGTGTGTGTGTGTGTGTGTGTGTGTGTGTGTGTCTGTCTGTCTGTCTCCAGGGAACATAATGTGTCTGCATCTGTAGAAGAGTAGAAACAGGAAGCTGTATTTGATTTAAAGCAGATTTTAGAAACAGCGAATCTAGTTGTTATATTGACACTGTAATATACTGTCCTCGTTGACGGCGGTACAGCCTTATCATTGACCCACTCGCGTCATGTGGAGACATAATACGTGACCGTGACGATTATACGGGCCAGATGTAGCTGACTGACTGAAACCGGTGAACCGACAACTTCTTATTCATACCAATATAATACACTAGGATGACGCAAGTCAGGTGATTCCCCGTTTAAAGGGGTGTATAACGGTGTTTGAGGTCGAGCGACAGCAGCGTCAAGCCAGCGGCGGTGGACGTTTCTCCGCCTGAAGCAGCACCGGGAGAGCAGGACGGGAGCCGCGATCCAGCAGCGGGAGTTCCCTTCTGATGGAGGCGGTTAACGGACAGGAGACAGCAGCACCGAGAGCATCGACCCGGGAGACCACGGGAGAATAAAGACGGTTCCGTTGTCCTAGGAATAGAGGCTCAGACGGCGTCGTAAGGAAAGGTGATGAGGGCTGGAGGAAAGGATGGATGGAGAACCTGTTGTTTGTTCGGTGTGTTTGAGAGAAACGGGTGGAGGGCGACAACGGAGCTGCAATACCTGATTGTGTTCACGTATCTGGTTCGTTTATATGAATAACTAACAGAATAAAAACTGCTGCTTCTAAAATGAATATTATTCATTTTTATTGTCTATATTTATTCTAATTCAATTGGAGTCTAGACAGTTAGTTTTTCCTCCCCGTGTTTTTCGTCGTAACGTCATCAGACGGACATAGAGCTCAAGGCGAGGCTACTGAAACAGGAATATCTGCAAACACAAGGATGAGGCGAATTGTTTGCTAAATAGGCCGATACAAATAGACTATTAGTTGATTTAATCTGTCAACCAATATGTTTGTTTTTCTCGCTACAGAATAAATCCACCTTTACTCTTCACTTTCACATGGCATTAAAGGAACAGGTCTGTTTTTCTTGACCGATAGGCCATTGAATGTGTTACGCTGTACGAGTCTGTTTGGTTCGTTTCAATCACTTTATGTCGCTTCCTTTCATTCTGCTTCTGACTAAGAGTCGGTGAGCGCCGCCTAGTGGATGGAGCTGTAATCACACCCAACTGTTTTCTAGCGGTCAGTGGACGAGAGAGAGCGCATCATTATGATATATGAGGCCTTCAGCTGCCTGCCTGCCTGAATAACGTGTTGTGTAAGGTGTAATGTGTTGTGTAAGGTCTGTCTACCTGTGTGAATGACGTGTTGTGTAAGGTCTGTCTGTGTCAATAACGTGTTGTGTAAGGTCTAGTGTAAAGCATACAGAGGTCCATTCCTTCAGCACTCAGCACACACCACTGTTATAGTCTGTTGTAGGGAGATGAACTGTGTTGACAGAAAAGACTAGAGGCTGGTGGTGGGGTTGGTTACAGATGTGTGTATTTACACAGAGGGAGGGAGGGAGGGAGGGGGAGAGAGAGACACAGGGAGGGAGGGAGGGAGGGGAGGGAGGGAGAGAGAGAGAGGGAGGGAGGAGGGAGGGAGGGAGGGAGGGAGGGGAGGGAGGGAGGGAGGGAGGGAGGGAGAGGGAGGGAGGGAGGGAGGGAGGGAGGGAGAGAGGGAGGGAGGGAGCTCAGCTTGGAGGTCTAACACCTGTCTATCATGTTGTTCTGTTGTCTCCTCCTACAGGTCACCATCACCCCAAAACCTCCTGCCTCTCCTCCTCCTCCTCCTCTCCCTCTCCTCTCCTCTCCTCTCCTCTCCTCTCTCCTCTCTCTCTCCTCTCCAGGTGTGTGTAGCGTGTGTTTTGCAAGAAGAGTGTTAGGAGTGTGTATTCCTTTGCATGTGTGTGTAGTGTACCATAATGAGTACAGCAGGAGTGGAGCGACGGAGGCCAACCCCAGCACAGACCCCTGAGGAGAGAGAGGGATGGGGCCAGACAGGGAGAGAGGAGAGAGAGGGATGGGGCCAGACAGGGAGAGAGGAGAGAGAGGGATGGGGCCAGACAGGGAGAGAGGAGAGAGAGGGATGGGACCAGACAGGGAGAGAGGGATGGGGCCAGACAGGGAGAGAGGGAGAGAGGGATGGGGCCAGACAGGGAGAGAGGAGAGAGAGGGATGGGGCCAGACAGGGAGAGAGGAGAGAGAGGGATGGGGCCAGACAGGGAGAGAGGAGAGAGAGGGATGGGGCCAGACAGGGAGAGAGGAGAGAGAGGGATGGGGCCAGACAGGGAGAGAGGAGAGGGAGGGGGAGAGGGACGGGCAGGGAGGGCAGGATGGAGGGAGGGCAGAGAAACCAGTGTAGTGCAGAGTTATAGCTTCGACTCGTACCAGCTGGAGGAAGAGGAGGGGACCAAGGGAACGCCGGAGAGAGGGGTGCTGGCCCTGTCAGAGCCGGGTGAGTCTCTCTTTCTGTGTGGTGTGTGTGTTTGTGTGTGGAGGGTGTGTGTTTGTTTGTGTGTGGAGGGTGTGTGGTGTATGTGTGTGTTTGTGTGTGGCGGTGTGTTATGTGTGTGTGTGTGTGTGTGGAGGGTGTGTGGTGTGTGTGTGTGTGTGTGTGTGGAGGTGTGTGTGGTGTGTGTGTGTTTGTGTGTGGTGGTGTGTGTGTGTGTGTGGAGGGTGTGTTGTGTGTGTGTGTGTGTGTATTTTATTATAGAGTTCAATCCAAACTGAAATTATTAGTGTACAGAATATGAATGGATAACAGCAGTCACTAATGTCCTGCGGTCTGAAAGTGACGCTAATCAATGAGCAGAAATAGTGGATTGATAACCTTGTCTACCCTCTCTCTCTCCCCCCTCTTCCTCTCTCCCCCCTCTTCCTCTCTCCCCCTCTCTCTCTGTATCTCCCCCTCTTCCTCTCTCCCCCTTTCCTCTCCCCCTCTCTCTCCCCCTCTCTCTCTCTCTCCCCCCCCCTCTTCCTCTCTCTCTCCCCCTGCTCTCTCTCCCCCTCGTCCTCTCTCCCCCTCTCTCTCTCCCCATCTTCCTCTCTCCCCCTCTTCCTCTCTCTCTCCCCCCTCTTCCCCCCCCTCTCCCCCCTCTTCCTCTCTCTCTCCCCCTCTTCCTCTCTCTCTCCCCCTCTTCCTCTCTCCTCCCGCTCTCTCACCCCCTCTCTCTCTCCCCCCTCTTCCTCTCTCCCCCTCTCTCTCCCCCCTCTCTCCCCCCTCTTCCTCTCCTCCCCCTCTCTCTCCCCCTCTTCCTCCTCTTCCTCTCTCCCCTTCCTCTCTCCCCCTCTTCCTCTCTCCCCACCAGCCTTTGAGGAGCCAGTCCCTGATGACCGTTACCATGGTATCTACTTTGCGATGCTATTGGCTGGTGTGGGCTTCCTGCTTCCCTACAACAGCTTCATCACCGACGTGGATTACCTTCACCACAAGTTCCAGGGTAACACACACACACACACACACACACACACACACACACACACACACACACACACACACACACACACACACACACAGACACACACCACAGACACAATGCTGTTGTAGAGACACACAAACACACCACCAAACACACACACAGTGTTATAATGCTGTTGTACACACACACACACACCACACAGTGTTATAATGCTGTTGTAGACACAGCAGAGACCAGAGACAACCCCAGTGTTATAATGCTGTTGTAGAGACAGCAGTCTGGACCACCAGACGACCCCAGTGTTATAATGCTGTTGTAGAGTACCAGTCTGGACCACCAGGCGACCCCAGTGTTATAATGCTGTTGTATTGCAGTCTGGACCACCAGGCGACCCCAGTGTTATAATGCTGTTGTATTGTAGTCTGGACCACCAGATGACCCCAGTGTTATAATGCTGTTGTATTGTAGTCTGGACCACCAGATGACCCCAGTGTTATAATGCTGTTGTAGAGACAGCAGTCTGGACCACCAGATGACCCCAGTGTTATAATGCTGTTGTATTGCAGTCTGGACCACCAGATGACCCCAGTGTTATAATGCTGTTGTATTGCAGTCTGGACCACCAGACGACCCCAGTGTTATAATGCTGTTGTAGAGACAGCAGTCTGGACCACCAGACGACCCCAGTGTTATAATGCTGTTGTAGAGACAGCAGTCTGGACCACCAGACGACCCCAGTGTTATAATGCTGTTGTAGAGACAGCAGTCTGGACCACCAGACGACCCCAGTGTTATAATGCTGTTGTATTGCAGTCTGGACCACCAGACGACCCCAGTGTTATAATGCTGTTGTAGAGACAGCAGTCTGGACCACCAGACGACCCCAGTGTTATAATGCTGTTGTAGAGACAGCAGTCTGGACCACCAGACGACCCCAGTGTTATAATGCTGTTGTAGAGACAGCAGTCTGGACCACCAGACGACCCCAGTGTTATAATGCTGTTGTATTGCAGTCTGGACCACCAGACGACCCCAGTGTTATAATGCTGTTGTATTGTAGTCTGGACCACCAGACGACCCCAGTGTTATAATGCTGTTGTATTGTAGTCTGGACCACCAGACGACCCCAGTGTTATAATGCTGTTGTAGAGACAGCAGTCTGGACCACCAGATGACCCCAGTGTTATAATGCTGTTGTATTGCAGTCTGGACCACCAGATGACCCCAGTGTTATAATGCTGTTGTAGAGACAGCAGTCTGGACCACCAGACGACCCCAGTGTTATAATGCTGTTGTATTGTAGTCTGGACCACCAGACGACCCCAGTGTTGTAATGCTGTTGTAGAGCAGTCTGGACCACCAGACGACCCCAGTGTTATAATGCTGTTGTAGAGACAGCAGTCTGGACCACCAGACGACCCCAGTGTTATAATGCTGTTGTATTGTAGTCTGGACCACCAGACGACCCCAGTGTTATAATGCTGTTGTAGAGACCAGATGACAGTCTGGTATTGCTGGACCACCAGACGACCCCAGTGTTATAATGCTGTTGTAGAGACAGCAGTCTGGACCACCAGACGACCCCAGTGTTATAATGCTGTTGTAGAGACAGCAGTCTGGACCACCAGACGACCCCAGTGTTATAATGCTGTTGTATTGTAGTCTGGACCACCAGACGACCCCAGTGTTATAATGCTGTTGTAGAGACAGCAGTCTGGACCACCAGATGACCCCAGTGTTATAATGCTGTTGTAGAGACAGCAGTCTGGACCACCAGACGACCCCAGTGTTATAATGCTGTTGTAGAGACAGCAGTCTGGACCACCAGATGACCCCAGTGTTATAATGCTGTTGTAGAGACAGCAGTCTGGCCACCAGACGACCCCAGTGTTATAATGCTGTTGTAGAGACAGCAGTCTGGACCACCAGACGACCCCAGTGTTATAATGCTGTTGTAGAGACAGCAGTCTGGACCACCAGACGACCCCAGTGTTATAATGCTGTTGTAGTGTAGTCTGGACCACCAGACGACCCCAGTGTTATAATGCTGTTGTAGAGACAGCAGTCTGGACCACCAGACAACCCCAGTGTTATAATGCTGTTGTATTGTAGTCTGGACCACCAGATGACCCCAGTGTTATAATGCTGTTGTAGAGACAGCAGTCTGGACCACCAGACGACCCCAGTGTTATAATGCTGTTGTAGAGACAGCAGTCTGGACCACCAGGCGACCCCAGTGTTATAATGCTGTTGTAGAGACAGCAGTCTGGACCACCAGATGACCCCAGTGTTATAATGCTGTTGTAGAGACAGTCTGGACCACCAGATGACCCCAGTGTTATAATGCTGTTGTAGAGACAGCAGTCTGGACCACCAGATGACCCCAGTGTTATAATGCTGTTGTATTGTAGTCTGGACCACCAGACGACCCCAGTGTTATAATGCTGTTGTATTGTAGTCTGGACCACCAGATGACCCCAGTGTTATAATGCTGTTGTAGCAGTCTGGACCACAGCAGTCTGGACCACCAGACGACCCCAGTGTTATAATGCTGTTGTATTGTAGTCTGGACCACCAGACGACCCCAGTGTTATAATGCTGTTGTAGAGACAGCAGTCTGGACCACCAGACGACCCCAGTGTTATAATGCTGTTGTAGAGACAGCAGTCTGGACCACCAGATGACCCCAGTGTTATAATGCTGTTGTATTGTAGTCTGGACCACCAGATGACCCCAGTGTTATAATGCTGTTGTAGAGACAGCAGTCTGGACCACCAGACAGTGTTATAATGCGGGAGCAGTCTGGACACCAGATGACCCCAGTGTTATAATGCTGTTGTAGAGACAGCAGTCTGGACCACCAGACGACCCCAGTGTTGTAATGCTGTTGTAGAGACAGCAGTCTGGACCACCAGATGACCCCAGTGTTATAATGCTGTTGTAGAGACAGCAGTCTGGACCACCAGACGACCCCAGTGTTATAATGCTGTTGTAGAGACAGCAGTCTGGACCACCAGACGACCCCAGTGTTATAATGCTGTTGTAGAGACAGCAGTCTGGACCACCAGACGACCCCAGTGTTATAATGCTGTTGTAGAGTAGTCTGGACCACCAGACGACCCCAGTGTTATAATGCTGTTGTAGAGACAGCAGTCTGGACCACCAGACAACCCCAGTGTTATAATGCTGTTGTAGAGACAGCAGTCTGGACCACCAGATGACCCCAGTGTTATAATGCTGTTGTAGAGACAGCAGTCTGGACCACCAGATGACCCCAGTGTTATAATGCTGTTGTAGAGACAGCAGTCTGGACCACCAGACGACCCCAGTGTTATAATGCTGTTGTAGAGACAGCAGTCTGGACCACCAGATGACCCCAGTGTTATAATGCTGTTGTAGAGATGCAGTCTGGACCACCAGATGACCCCAGTGTTATAATGCTGTTGTAGAGACAGCAGTCTGGACCACCAGACGACCCCAGTGTTATAATGCTGTTGTAGAGTAGTCTGGACCACCAGACGACCCCAGTGTTATAATGCTGTTGTAGAGACAGCAGTCTGGACCACCAGATGACCCCAGTGTTATAATGCTGTTGTAGAGACAGTAGTCTGGACCACCAGACGACCCCAGTGTTATAATGCTGTTGTATTGACAGTCTGGACCACCAGATGACCCCAGTGTTATAATGCTGTTGTATTGTAGTCTGGACCACCAGACCCCAGTGTTATAATGCTGTTGTAGAGACAGCAGTCTGGACCACCAGACGACCCCAGTGTTATAATGCTGTTGTAGAGTAGTCTGGACCACCAGACGACCCCAGTGTTATAATGCTGTTGTAGAGACAGCAGTCTGGACCACCAGATGACCCCAGTGTTATAATGCTGTTGTAGAGACAGCAGTCTGGACCACCAGACGACCCCAGTGTTATAATGCTGTTGTAGAGACAGCAGTCTGGACCACCAGATGACCCCAGTGTTATAATGCTGTTGTAGAGACAGCAGTCTGGACCACCAGATGACCCCAGTGTTATAATGCTGTTGTATTGTAGACCACCAGACAGTCTGGACCCACCAGACGACCCCAGTGTTATAATGCTGTTGTAGAGACAGCAGTCTGGACCACCAGATGACCCCAGTGTTATAATGCTGGACCAGTCTGGACCACCAGACGACCCCAGTGTTATAATGCTGTTGTAGAGACAGCAGTCTGGACCACCAGATGACCCCAGTGTTATAATGCTGTTGTAGAGACAGCAGTCTGGACCACCAGACGACCCCAGTGTTATAATGCTGTTGTAGAGACAGCAGTCTGGACCACCAGATGACCCCAGTGTTATAATGCTGTTGTATTGTAGTCTGGACCACCAGACGACCCCAGTGTTATAATGCTGTTGTATTGTAGTCTGGACCACCAGATGACCCCAGTGTTATAATGCTGTTGTAGAGACAGCAGTCTGGACCACCAGATGACCCCAGTGTTATAATGCTGTTGTAGAGACAGCAGTCTGGACCACCAGATGACCCCAGTGTTATAATGCTGTTGTAGAGACAGCAGTCTGGACCACCAGATGACCCCAGTGTTATAATGCTGTTGTAGAGACAGCAGTCTGGACCACCAGACGACCCCAGTGTTATAATGCTGTTGTAGAGACAGCAGTCTGGACCACCAGACGACCCCAGTGTTATAATGCTGTTGTAGAGACAGCAGTCTGGACCACCAGACGACCCCAGTGTTATAATGCTGTTGTAGAGACAGCAGTCTGGACCACCAGATGACCCCAGTGTTATAATGCTGTTGTAGAGACAGCAGTCTGGACCACCAGATGACCCCAGTGTTATAATGCTGTTGTAGAGACAGCAGTCTGGACCACCAGATGACCCCAGTGTTATAATGCTGTTGTAGAGACAGCAGTCTGGACCACCAGATGACCCCAGTGTTATAATGCTGTTGTAGAGACAGCAGTCTGGACCACCAGACGACCCCAGTGTTATAATGCTGTTGTATTGTAGTCTGGACCACCAGACGACCCCAGTGTTATAATGCTGTTGTATTGCAGTCTGGACCACCAGATGACCCCAGTGTTATAATGCTGTTGTAGAGACAGCAGACAGCAGTCTGGACCACCAGATGACCCCAGTGTTATAATGCTGTTGTAGAGACAGCAGTCTGGACCACCAGACGACCCCAGTGTTATAATGCTGTTGTATTGCAGACCACCAGATTATAATGCTGTTGTATTGCAGTCTGGACCACCAGACAACCCCAGTGTTATAATGCTGTTGTAGAGACAGCAGTCTGGACCACCAGATGACCCCAGTGTTATAATGCTGTTGTAGAGACAGCAGTCTGGACCACCAGACGACCCCCAGTGTTATAATGCTGTTGTAGAGACAGCAGTCTGGACCACTGTTCTGGTCTTCCATGGGGGGGGAGTAATGTGCTTTTCTCCCAATCTACGCTGTGTGTGTGTGTGTGTGTGTGTGTGTGTGTGTGTGTGTGTGTGTGTGTGTGTGTGTGTGTGTGTGTGTGTGTGTGTGTGTGTGTGTGTGTGTGTGTGTGTGTGTGTGTGTGTGTGTGTGTGTAGGATCCTCCATAGTGTTTGATATGAGTCTGGTGTATATCGTGGTGGCTCTGGTCGCAGTCATACTCAACAGCATCCTGGTGGAACAACATCCTGGTGGAGAGAATCAGCCTACACACACGAATCACCCTCCCCACCAGGTTACCTGGGTGAGCCTCCTCCCCCCACCTTACCTGTTATTACCACACAGTGAACCAACCCTCCTCCTCCACCAGGTTACCTGTTATTACCACACAGTGAACCAACC
>NW_027009816.1:0-17500 GCF_036934945.1 Oncorhynchus masou masou
CTCTCAATTCAATTCAATTTAAGGGCTTTATTGGCATGGGAAACACATGTTAACATTGCCAAAGCAAGTAGAAGTAGATAATAAACAAAAGTGAAATTAACAATAAAAATGTACAGTCACTTTACTCTCACAGTAGTTCCAAAAGAATAAAGACATTTCAAATGTCACATGTATTTACAATGGTGTTTATTCTTCACTGGTTGCCCTTTTCGTGTGGCAACAGGTCACAAATCTTGATGCTGTGATGGCACACTGTGGTATTTCACCCAGTAGATATGGCAGTTTATCAAAATTGGGTTTGTTTTCAAATCCTTTGTGGGTCTGTGTAATCTGAGGGAAATATGTGTCTCTAATATGGTCATACATTTGGCAGGAGTTTAGGGAAGATGCAGCTCAGTTTCCACCTCACTTTGTGGGCAGTGTGCCCTGCCCCTGTCTTCTCTTGAGAGCCATGTCTGCCTTTCTCAATAGCAAGGCTATGCTCAATGAGGTTTTGTACATAGTCAAAGCTTTCCTTAAGTTTGGGTCAGTCACAGTGGTCAGGTATTATGCCACTGTGTACTCTGTTTAGGGCCAAATAGCATTATAGTATACTCTGTTTTTTTGTAAATTCTTTCCAATGTGTCAAGTAATTGTCTTTTTGTTTTCTCATGATTTGGTTGCGTCTAATTGTGTTGCTGTCCTGGGGCTCTGTGGGGTGTGTTTGTGTTTGTGAACAGAGTCCCAGGACCAGCTTGGTTAGGGGGCTCTTCTCCATGTTCATCTTAATGTAGGTGATGGCTTTGTTATGGAATGTTTGGAATTGCTTCCTTTTAGGTGGTTGTAGGATTTAACAGCTCTTTTCTGTATCGGCCCAATTCTCTGCATGCATTATTTGGTGTTCTACGTTGTACACAGAGGATATTTTTGCAGAATTCTGCATAGTCTCAATTTGGTGTTTGTCACATTTGGTTAATTATTGGTGAGCAGACCCCAGACCTTTATTTGTCGTTGCCAGATCCTACTTGGTGTGTCGAATTTGATGTTCCTTTTGATGACATAGAATCTTGCCTTGTCTCTCAGCTCGTTCACAGCTTTGTGGAAGTTACCTGTGGTGCTGATGTTTAGGCCGAGGTATGTATACTTGTTTGAGTGCTCTAGGGCAACGATGTCTCGATGGAATTTGTATTTGTGGTCCTGGCAACTGGACCTTTTTTGGAACACCATTATTTTGGTCTTACTGAGATTTGTTGTCAGGGCCCAGTTCTGACAGAATATGTGCAGAAGATCTAGGTGCTGCTGTAGGCCCTCCTTTGTTGGGGACAGAAGCACCAGATCATCAGCAAACAGTAGACATTTGACTTCAGATTCTAGGTGCTGCAGACAGTTCTAGTGCCCTTGCCAATTTGTTGATATATATGTTGAAGAGGTGGGGCTTAAGCTGCATCCCTGTCTCCCACAGCCCTGTGGAAAGAAATGTGTGTGTGTTTTTGCCAATTTAACCGCACACTTGTTGTTTGTGTACATGGATTTCATAATGTTGTATGTTTTTCCCACAACACCACTTTTCATAAATTTGTATAGCAGACTCTCATGCCAAATTGAGTCAAAGCTATTTTAAATCAACAAAGCATGAAAAGCCTTTGCCTTTGTTTTGGTTTGTTTGTTAATTAGAGTCTTCAGGGTGAATACGTGGTCTGTCATATGGTAATTTGGTAAAAAGCAAATTTGACATTTGCTCAGTACATTGTTTTCACTGAGAAAATGAACTAGTCTGCTGTTAATGCAGAGGATTTTCCCAAGGTTGCTTTTGATGCATATCCCACAGTAGTTTTTTATTTTACATTTATTTAACTAGGCATGTCAGTTAAGAAAAAATTATTATTTTCAATGACGGCCTAGGAACAGTGGGTCAACTGCCTGTTCAGGGGCAGAACAACAGATTTGTACCTTGGCAGCTCGGGGGTTTGCACTTGCAACCTTCCGGTTGCTAGTCCAACGCTCTAACCACTAGGCTACGCTGCCGCCCCGTTATTGGGGTCAAATTTGTTTCCACTTTGTGGATTGGGGTGATCAGTCCTTGGTTCCAAATATTGGGGACAATGCCAGAGCTATGGATGATGTTAAAGAGTTTAAGTAAAACCAATTGGAATTTGTGGTCTGTATATTTGATCATGTCATTGAGGATACCATCAACATCACATGCCTTTTTGAATTGGAGGGTTTGTATTTTGTCCTGTAGTTCATTCAATGTAATTGGAGAATCCAGTGGGTTCTGGTAGTCTTTAATAATTGATTCTTAAGATTTGTACTTGATCATGTATATGTTTTGCTCTATGTTCTTTGTTATGGGGCCAAAATGATTGGAGAAGTGGTTTGCCTATATATCTCTGTTTTGGATAGATAACTCTTTGTGTTGTTGTTTGTTTGGTGTTTTCCAATTTTCTATGGATTCTTCAATTCTACAGATTCTTCAATTCCATTGAGCTGATTTCTGACGTGCTGTTCCTTCTTTTTCAGTAGTGCATTTCTGTATTGTTTTAGTGATTCACCGTAGTGAAGGCGTAGACTCAGGTTTTCTGGGTCTCCATGTTTTTGGTTGGACAGGTTTCTCAATTTCTTTCTTAGGTTTTTGCATTCTTCATCAAACCATTTGTCATTGTTGTTCATTTTCTCCAGTTTTCTGTTTGACATGTTTTAGATTTGACAGGGAAGCTGAGAGGTCTAATATAGGTTTTTCTTCTGCCAGGTCTTCACCTTCACGATTACAGTGGAACGTTTTGTCCAGGAAGTTGTCTAAAAGTGATTGAATGTGTTGTTGCCTAATAGTTTTTGGTAGGTTTCCACACGGCTTTCCTTTCGTCCATTGCATTTCGTAATATTATTCAGTTCCTTTGGCTTTGATGCCTCATGATTGAGTATTGCTCTCTTCAAGTAGACTGGGATTTTGCTGTGATCTGATAGGTGTGTCAGTGGGCTGACTGTGAATGCTCTGAGAGACTCTGGGTTGAGGTCAGTGATAAAGTAGTCTATAGTACCACTGCCAAGGGCTGAGCTGTAGGTGTACCTACCATAGGAGTCCCCGAAGCCTACCATTGACTATGTACATACCCAGCGTGCGACAGAGCTGCAGTAGTTGTGACCCGTTTTTGTTGGTTACGTTGTCGTAGTTGATATAAATTGTACCTGTTTTGATTAATTTAATAGAGTGAGTTAGGTCTGCTCTATACCAAGTTAGCATAACCCCTTCCCTGTTTCACACCTGGTAGTTTGGTGGACGGGGCTTCCAGCTCTCTCTCTCTCTCTCTCTCTCTCTCTCTCTCTCTCTCTCTCTCTCTCTCTCTCTGTGTGTCATTGTGTGTGACAATACCGTGAGCCAGGCGGTGATGTCACCCTCCATAGGAGGCAGGATCAGGACAGGTACCTCCATCCACTTTGCTCCCCTTTCTCTCTCCTGGATGCCCCAGGACTCTCTGGTTCCATGCTGCCTTCCTATTATTCCCCTGTTTCTCCTCTTCTCCTCCTTTCTGCCCTGATTCCTCCTCCTCCTTTCTGTCCTGATTCCTCCTCCTCCTTTCTGCCCTGATTCCTCCTCCTCCTTTCTGTCCTGATTCCTCCTCCTCCTTTCTGCCCTGATTCCTCCTCCTCCTTTCTGCCCTGATTCCTCCTCCTCCTTTCTGTCCTGATTCCTCCTCCTCCTTTCTGCCCTGATTCCTCCTCCTCCTTTCTGCCCTGATTCCTCCTCCTCCTTTCTGCCCTGATTCCTCCTCCTCTTTCTGCCCTGATTCCTCCTCCTCCTTTCTGCCCTGATTCCTTCTCCTCCTTTCTGTCCTGATTCCTCCTCCTCCTTTCTGCCCTGATTCCTCCTCCTCCTTTCTGCCCTGATTCCTTCTCCTCCTTTCTGTCCTGATTCCTCCTCCTCCTTTCTGCCCTGATTCCTCCTCCTCCTTTCTGCCCTGATTCCTCCTCTTCCTTTCTGTCCTGATTCCTCCTCCTCCTTTCTGCCCTGATTCCTCCTCCCTCCTTTCTGTCCTGATTCCTCCTCCTCCTTTCTGCCCTGATTCCTCCTCCTACTTTCTGTCCTGATTCCTCCTCTTCCTTTCTGCCCTGATTCCTCCTCCTACTTTCTGTCCTGATTCCTCCTCCTCCTTTCTGCCCTGATTCCTCCTCCTCCTTTCTGTCCTGATTCCTCCTCCTCCTTTCTGCCCTGATTCCTCCTCCTACTTTCTGTCTGTGCCCTGATTCCTCCCTACTTTCCTGATTCCTCCTCTTCCTTTCTGCCCTGATTCCTCCTGTTTATCCTGGCCTGTAAAGCTCCCCTGAGGTTGTGAGTCGCTCTGTGTCTCAACACCTCCACAACCTATTGGGATGCTGTGTTCCCTCCAACAGCCTAACATGACTCACCCACTCATCCCCGGCTGTCTCCATTAGCTGTCCAACAGCTCCAGTGTGTGTCCCGGTTGGTGAGGGCCTGAGCCTCTAATCGGCTGTTTATGAATGAACAATGTGTTTTAAACATTGGCAGCCATTTTGGTGTTTAATCAAATAGGCCCAGTGTTTCATCAAACTGCGGGGAGGTTCTGTAGATATGTTCCCTCCTGTCTACCAACTCTATGCATATAATGCTGTCAATAAGACATGGGTTGCGTCCCAAAAGGCACTCTGTTCCCTACATAGTGCACTACTGTTGACCAGAGCACTATGAGCCCTGCTCAGAAGTAGTGCACTATAAAGGGAATGGGTTTCCATTCAGGATGCACCTGTGAAGGAGATACGTTTCTGGTCTCATTCACAAAGATACAGCGTTCACTTGGCTTGACCATAAATGGAGGGAACAGAAACATGAAGACATGGAGAGTAAAGAGAGAGAGAGAGAGAGAGAGAGAGAGAGAGAGAGAGAGAGAGAGAGCTTTGCTGTCAGACTGGAATTCAATCAATGTTCATTAAGGCACTCAATGACTCAATCGTGTGTGTGTGTGGCTCACATAGCTGCAGAGGCAGATGTGTAATCAAACATGATGAACAATCCAGGTGAGAGGACAGTGGGTTGTAGTGCGTGGAAACTAGGTGTTCCCCTGGGATTTCACTCTGCACATTTTCTCTAATTGTCTAAAAATATCAAATGTTTGTGTGTCCATGTTATTCAGAGAAAGAGTGTGTGAGACTGAGACAATCTGTTTTTGTTTTTGTACGCAAGTATGCGTTTATATGCGTTGAGTGCGTTGGTAAATGTGTGTGTTCAGTGAGTGACAGGCCCCAGTCATGTGAAGTGGCTGGACACAGTGTTACATGCTCCAGTGTGTCCATGCAGCCCAGCGTTAGCCCACACACAGGAACACACAACATGAACACACTCATTTAGCAGTCATTATCCTAGCATGGGACAGAATAGCCCTGCACTCAGCCCATCCTGTAGCTATCTGTTGTATACATTCCTGTGTTGTGTTTGGTCTATTCTACTGTGATGGGTTCCAGCAGACTATGTATAGCACGTCTTTCAGTGCCTTCCATTACTCTTCTCATGCAGTTCCTCTTCACTCTCTCTCTCTCTTCACATGCATACCCTTCGCGTTCCCTCTCTCCGTGTTCCCTCTTTCTTTCCCTCCTCTCCTTTCTCTCTTTCCCTCCCTCCCTCTTCCATTCTCTTCTCCCTACTTCTTTTCTTATACCTTCTCTCCCTCCTTCCCTTCCTCTTCCCTCTTTCCCTTCATTCCTCTTCTCCTTCTTATCTTGACATACCTCCCTCCCTTCATTTCTCCCTCCTTTCTCTTTCCCTCCTCCCTCTTTCCATCCATTCCCAGCAGTGTTTCTGAGCTCTGACTAGGACAGTTTAACTAAGCTGTGTGTTTACAGAGCTGGAAGTGTTGCGTCAGTCAAATGTCAACTAGAGTTATCTCCACTCTGCTCCACTCTTTTCCCCGCTGCTCCACTCTTTTCCCTGCTGCTCCACACTGCTCCACTCTGCTCCACTCTTTTCCCCGCTGCTCCACTCTTTTCCCTGCTGCTCCACACTGCTCCACTCTGCTCCCTGCTGTTCCACTCTTTTCTACTCTTTTCCCCGCTGCTCCACTCTTTTCCCTGCTGCTCCACTCTGCTCCACTCTTTTCCACGCTGCTCCTGTCTGCTCCACTCTTTTCCACTCTTTTCCCCACTGCTCCATGCTGCTCCACTCTTTTCCCCGCTGCTCCACACTGCTCCACTCTGCTCCCTGCTGTTCCACTCTTTTCTACTTTTTTCCCCACTGCTCCACTCTTTTCCCTGCTGCTCCACTCTTTTCCACGCTGCTCCTGTCTGCTCCACTCTTTTCCACTCTTTTCCCTGCTGCTCCACTCTGCTCCCCGCTGGTCCAATCTTTTCCCTGCTGCTCCACGCTGGTCCACTCTTTTCCCTGCTGCTCCAGTCTGCTCCCCGCTGGTCCACTCTTTTCCCTGCTGCTCCACTCTGCTCCCTGCTGCTCCACTCTGCTCCCCGCTGCTTCATGCTGCTACACTTTACTTCAACTGCTTCCCAATATTCAGCAGCAGCCTCCAGGTCCACCCACAGTACTATATAAACCTTATATACTATATATACCTTATATACTATATATACTGTATATACCTTGTATACTATATATACCTTATATACTATATATACCTTATATACCATATAAATATTGTATACTGTATATACCTTATATACTATATATACCTTATATACTATATATACCTTATATACTGTATATACCTTATATACTATATATACCTTATATACTATATATACCTTATATACTATATATACCTTATATACCATATAAACCTTATATACCGTATATACCTTATATACTATATATACCTTATATACTGTATATACCTTATATACTGTATATACCTTATATACTATATATACCTTATATACCATATAAACCTTATATACGGTATATACCTTATATACTGTATATACCTTATATACTATATATACTGTATAAACCTTATATACGGTATATACCTTATATACTATGTATACTGTATATACCTTATATACTGTATATACCTGATATACTATATATACCGTATATACTGTATATACCTTATATACTATATATACCTTATATACTGTATATACCTTATACTGTATACCTTAAATACCTCCTACTGTATATATCTTATATACCGTATACTGTATACCTTATATACTATATATACTTTATATACCATATAAACCTTATATACCTTATACTGTATACCTTAAATACCTCCTACTGTATATACCTTATATACCGTATACTGTATACCTTATATACACTACCTTTCAAAAGTTTGGAGTGACTTAGGAATGTTTTTGAAAAAAATCAAATTTTTGGTCCATTAAAATAACATCAGAAACACAGTGTAGACGTTGTTAATGTTGTAAATGACTTTTGTAGCTGGAAATGGCAGATTTTTTTATGGAATATCTACATTATCAGCAACAGTCACTCCTGTGTTCCAATGGCACGTTGTGTGAGCTAATCCAAGTTTATCATTTTAAAAGGCTAATTGATCATTAGAAAACCCTTTTGCAATTATGTTAGCACAGCTGGAAACTGTTGTTCTGATTAAAGAAGCAATAAAACTGGCCTTCTTTAGACTAGTTGAGTATCTGGAGCAGCAGCATTTGTGGGTTTGATTACAGGCTGAAAATGGTCTTTCTTCTGAAACTCGTCAGTCTATTCTTGTTCTGAGAAATGAAGGCTATTCTATGCGAGAAATTGCCAAGAAACTGAAGATCTCATACAACGCTGTGTACTACTCCATTCACAGAGCAGCGCAAACTGGCTCTAACCAGAATAGAAAAATGAGTGGGAGGCCCCGGTGCACAACTGAGCAAGAGGACAAGTACATTAGAGTGTCTAGTTTGAGAAACAGACGCCTCACAAGTCCTCAACTGGCAGCTTCATTAAATAGTACCCACAAAACACTCGTCTCAACGTCAACATCAAAGAGGCGTCTCCGGGATGCTGGCCTTCTAGGCAGAGCTGCAAAGAAAAAGCCTACACTGTCTACACTGTATTTCTGTAATCAACCTGGAATTGTATAATTTGATTTACACAACATGCCTATCACTTCAAAGATGCAAATATTTTTTAGTTTGAAACAAACAAGAAATAAGACCAAAAAAACTGAAAACTTGAGCTTGCATAAATATTCAACCCCCCAAAGTCAAAACTTTGTGGAGACACCTTTTGCAGCAAATACAGCTGCAAGTCTTTCTGGGTATGTCTCTATAAGCTTAGCAGTACTAGCCACTGGGATATTTGCCCATTCTTCAAGGCAAAACTGCTCCAGCTCCTTCAAGTTGGATGGGTTACGCTGGTGTACAGCAATCTTTAAGTCATACCACAGATTCTCAATTGGATTGAGGTCTGGGCTTTGACTAGGCCATTCCAAGACATTTAAATGTTTCCCCTTAAACCACTCAAGTGTTGCTTTAGCAATATGCTTAGGGTCATTGTCCTGCTGGAAGGTCCTAGTCTCCAATCTGTGGAAGACTGAAACAGGTTTCCTTCAATACTTTCCCTGTATTTAGCGCCATCCATCATTCCATTTCTGACCAGTTTCCCTGCCGATGACAAACATCCCCACAGCATGATGCTGCCACCACCATGCTTCACTGTGGGGATGGTGTCACGGGGTGATGGAGATGTTGGCCAAAAAGCTCAATTTTAGTCTCGTCTGACCAGAGTACCTTCTTCCATACAGTGGGGCAAAAAAACATTTTGTCAGCCACCAATTGTACAAGTTCTCCCACTTAAAAAGATGAGAGAGGCCTGTAATTATCATCATAGGTACACTTCAACTATGACAGACAAAATGAGGAAAATCACATTGTAGGATTTTAAATTAATTTATTTGCAAATTATGGTGGAAAATAAGTATTTGGTCAATAACAAAAGTTTATCTCAATACTTTGTTATTTACCCTTTGTTGGCAATGACAGAGGTCAAAAGTTTTGTGTAAGTCTTCACAAGGTTTTCACACACTGTTGCTGGTATTTTGGCCCATTCCTCCATGCAGATCTCCTCTAGAGCAGTGATGTTTTGGGGCTGTTGCTGGGCAACACAGACTTTCAATTCCCTCCAAAGATTTTCAATGGGGTTGAGATCTGGAGACTGGCTAGGCCACTCCAGGACCTTGAAATGCTTCTTACGAAGCCACTCCTTCGTTGCCCGGGCGGTGTGTTTGGGATCATTGTCATGCTGAAAGACCCAGCCACGTTTCATCTTCAATGCCCTTCCTGATGGAAGGAGGTTTTCACGCGTCTGGCACTGCAGGATTTGAGACCCCGGCCGCGTAGTGTGTTACTGATGGTAGGCTTTGTTACTTTGGTCCCAGCTCTCTGCAGGTCATTCACTAGGTCCCCCCATGTGGTTCTGGGATTTTTGCTCACCGTTCTTGTGATCATTTTGACCCCACGGTGTGAGATCTTGCGTGGAGCCCCAGATTGAGGGAGATTATCAGTGGTCTAATATGTCTTCCATTTCCTAATAATTGCTCCCACAGTTGATTTCTTCAAACCAAGCTACTTACCTATTGCAGATTCAGTCTTCCCAGCTTGGTGCAGGTCTACAATTTTGTTTCTGGTGTCCTTTGACAGCTCTTTGGTCTTGGCCATAGTGGAGTTTGGAGTGTGACTGTTTAAGGTTGTGGACAGGTGTCTTTTATATTGATAACAAGTTCAAACAGGTGCCATTAATACAGGTAACGAGTGGAGGACAGAGGAGCCTCTTAAAGAAGAAGTTACAGGTCTGTGAGAGCCAGAAATCTTGCTTGTTTGGAGGTGACCAAATACTTATTTTCCACCATAATTTGCAAATAAATTCATAATAAATCCTACAATGTGATTTTCTGGATTTTTTCCCCTCATTTTGTCTGTCATAGTTGAAATGTACCTATGATTAAAATTACAGGCCTCTCTCATCTTTTTAAGTGGGAGAACTTGCACAATTGTTGGCTGACTTAATACTTTTTTGCCCCACTGTATTATTCGATCATGTGACACTTAGATTGCACACAGGTGAACTTTATTTAACTATTTTTGTAACTTCTGAAGGTAATTGGTTGTACCAGATCTTCTTTAGGGGCTTCGTAGCAAAGGGGGGTGAATACATACATATATACACATTTGAACACAAAAAAATTTATTCACCTTACCAATTTGGACTATTTTGTGTATACATTACATGCCCGTTGTATTGAACAGTAGCTCCACATCAGTCAGTGTGCTGTCTGCTGACAGAATGCCCGTTGTATAGAACAGTAGCTCCACATCAGTCAGTGTGCTGTCTGCTGACAGAATGCCCGTTGTATTGAACAGTAGCTCCACATCAGTCAGTGTGCTGTCTGCTGACAGAATGCCCGTTGTATAGAACAGTAGCTCCACATCAGTCAGTGTGCTGTCTGCTGACAGAATGCCCGTTGTATTGAACAGTAGCTCCACATCAGTCAGTGTGCTGTCTGCTGACAGAATGCCCGTTGTATAGAACAGTAGCTCCACATCAGTCAGTGTGCTGTCTGCTGACAGAATGCCCGTTGTATTGAACAGTAGCTCCACATCAGTCAGTGTGCTGTCTGCTGACAGAATGCCTGTTGTATTGAACAGTAGCTCCACATCAGTCAGTGTGCTGTCTGCTGACAGAATGCCCGTTGTATAGAACAGTAGCTCCACATCAGTCAGTGTGCTGTCTGCTGACAGAATGCCTGTTGTATTGAACAGTAGCTCCACATCAGTCGGTGTGCTGTCTGCTGACAGAATGCCCGTTGTATAGAACAGTAGCTCCACATCAGTCAGTGTGCTGTCTGCTGACAGAATGCCCGTTGTATTGAACAGTAGCTCCACATCAGTCGGTGTGCTGTCTGCTGACAGAATGCCCGTTGTATAGAACAGTAGCTCCACATCAGTCAGTGTGCTGTCTGCTGACAGAATGCCCGTTGTATTGAACAGTAGCTCCACATCAGTCAGTGTGCTGTCTGCTGACAGAATGCCTGTTGTATTGAACAGTAGCTCCACATCAGTCAGTGTGCTGTCTGCTGACAGAATGCCCGTTGTATTGAACAGTAGCTCCACATCAGTCAGTGTGCTGTCTGCTGACAGAATGCCCGTTGTATTGAACAGTAGCTCCACATCAGTCAGTGTGCTGTCTGCTGACAGAATGCCTGTTGTATTGAACAGTAGCTCCACATTAGTCAGTGTGCTGTCTGCTGACAGAATGCCCGTTGGTGAATTCTCATCCGAGTGGAGAAGTGCAGCTGAAACAGAATGAGTCTGATGCAGAAATGACAATAAGAAGCATTTTAGATCCGGGTTTATTGAACGCTGCAAGATATTTATTCTGCGTTTTATCGTTTATTCCTCTGTGAAAAATGCAGAATTCTGCTTTAACGTGAACCCTAAGTTGAACTTGCTAGTTATCTAAGGTGACACGTCATCATATTGTGGTAGCTTTCTGCCATGTTTGAGAAGTCAAAGGCCTTTGGATGAGTTATCTGTATCTTGATTTCTTTGTGTTTTTTCTTCTCTGCCCTAGCAACTCCAGACACCACACAGACACAGCATGTACACATGCTGCTCCAGAGCCAGTACTGTTCTTTTGTGTCCAAACTTTGTTAATTTGCACAATGTCTCTAATTCACATTTGCTTGTAAATTTCCAAACTCACCAAAAATTACATTCGGTAGCTCCTACTTATATATGTATAACTTTAGGAGCTGGATTTCCTGTATTTACAATTTGTTTATTTTCCTTTGTGCTCGTTAGCATATTTAGCTAGCAGCCTCCATGGAAATCTGCTATTACTTGTACCTCTTTTGTTAGCATTCTGGTAATAGATGCCCAATGGGCTTTTTTGTGTTTGTTTGGCGCCCCCTTGTGTACTAAGCCAGTAATACCAGAAGTCCCGGGATGAGAGAAGGACAGTATGACGGTATGAAAATCTGGACACCGCTCAACCCTAATCAGCACACACACAAACACACATACATAGGCATGCACATACTTAAGACAAACATACACCTGTCCCCTCTCCCTCTCCTCCTCTCTGCTCTAACCTGTCCTCTCTCCCTCTCCTCCTCTCTGCTCTAACCTGTCCCCTCTTCCTCTCTGCTCTAACCTGTCCTCTCTCCCCCTCTCCCTCTCTTCCTCTCTGCTCTAACCTGTCCTCTCTCCCCCTCTCCCTCTCCTCCTCTCTGCTCTAACCTGTCCTCTCTCCCTCTCTTCCTCTCTGCTCTAACCTGTCCTCTCTCCCCTCTCCCTCTCTTCCTCTCTGCTCTAACCTGTCCCCTCTCCCTCTCCTCCTCTCTGCTCTAACCTGTCCTCTCTCCCCTTCTCCCTCTCCTCCTCTCTGCTCTAACCTGTCCCCTCTCCCTCTCTTCCTCTCTGCTCTAGCCTGTCCCCTCTCCCTCTCTTCCTCTCTGCTCTAACCTGTCCTCTCTCAACCCTCTCCCTCTCCTCCTCTCTGCTCTAACCTGTCCTCTCTCCCCCTCTCCCTCTCCTCCTCTCTGCTCTAACCTGTTCTCTCTCCCCTTCTCCCTCTCTTCCTCTCTGCTCTAACCTGTCCTCTGTCCCCCTCTCCCTCTCCTCCTCTCTGCTCTAACCTGTCCTCTGTCCCCCTCTCCCTCTCTTCCTCTCTGCTCTAACCTGTCCCCTCTCCTCCTCTCTGATCTAACCTGTTCTCTCTCCCCCTCTCCCTCTCTTCCTCTCTGCTCTAACCTGTCCTCTGTCCCCCTCTCCTTCTCCTCCTATCTACTCTAACCTGTCCTCTCTCCCCCTCTCCCTCTCCTCCTCTCTGCTCTAACCTGTCCTCTGTCCCCCTCTCCCTCTCCTCCTCTCTACTCTAACCTGTCCCCACTCCCTCTCTTCCTCTCTACTCTAACCTGTCCCCTCTCCCTCTCCTCCTCTCTGCTCTAACCTGTCCTCTCTCCCCCTCTCCCTCGCCTCCTCTCTGCTCTAACCTGTCCCCTCTCCGCCTCTGCTCTAGCCTGTCCCCTCTCCCTCTCTTCCTCTCTGCTCTAACCTGTCCTCTCTCAACCCTCTCCCTCTCCTCCTCTCTGTTCTAACCTGTCCTCTCTCCCCCTCTCCCTCTCCTCCTCTCTGCTCTAACCTGTTCTCTCTCCCCTTCTCCCTCTCTTCCTCTCTGCTCTAACCTGTCCTCTGTCCCCCTCTCCCTCTCCTCCTCTCTGCTCTAACCTGTCCTCTGTCCCCCTCTCCCTCTCTTCCTCTCTGCTCTAACCTGTCCCCTCTCCCTCTCCTCCTCTCTGATCTAACCTGTTCTCTCTCCCACTCTCCCTCTCTTCCTCTCTGCTCTAACCTGTCCTCTGTCCCCCTCTCCTTCTCCTCCTATCTACTCTAACCTGTCCTCTCTCCCCCTCTCCTCTCCTCCTCTCTGCTCTAACCTGTCCTCTGTCCCCCTCTCCCTCTCCTCCTCTCTACTCTAACCTGTCCCCACTCCCTCTCTTCCTCTCTACTCTAACCTGTCCTCTGTCCCCCTCTCCCTCTCCTCCTCTCTGCTCTAACCTGTCCTCTGTCCCCCTCTCCCTCTCTTCCTCTCTGCTCTAACCTGTCCCCTCTCCTCTCTCCTCCTCTCTGATCTAACCTGTTCTCTCTCCCACTCTCCCTCTCTTCCTCTCTGCTCTAACCTGTTCTCTCTCCCACTCTCCCTCTCTTCCTCTCTGCTCTAACCTGTCCTCTGTCCCCCTCTCCTTCTCCTCCTATCTACTCTAACCTGTCCTCTCTCCCCCTCTCCCTCTCCTCCTCTCTGCTCTAACCTGTCCTCTGTCCCCTCTCCCTCTCTTCCTCTCTGCTCTAACCTGTCCTCTCTCCCCCTCTCCCTCTCCTCCTCTCTGCTCTAACCTGTCCCCTCTCCCTCTCCGCCTCTACTCTAACCTGTCCCCTCTCCCTCTCTTCCTCTCTACTCTAACCTGTCCTCTGTCCCCCTCTCCCTCTCCTCCTCTCTACTCTAACCTGTCCCCTCTCCCTCTCTTCCTCTCTGCTCTAACCTGTCCTCTTTCCCCATCTCCATCTCCTCCTCTCTACTCTAACCTGTTCTCTCTCCCCCTCTCCCTCTCCTCCTCTCTACTCTAACCTGTCCCCTCTCCCTCTCATCCTCTCTACTCTAACCTGTCCCTCTCCCCCTCTCCCTCTCCTCCTCTCTGCTCTAACCTGTCCTCTGTCCCCCTCTCCCTCTCCTCCTCTCTACTCTAACCTGTCCCCTCTCCCTCTCTTCCTCTCTACTCTAACCTGTCCCCTCTCCCTCTCCTCCTCTCTACTCTAACCTGTCCCCTCTCCCTCTCTTCCTCTCTTCCTCTCTGCTCTAACCTGTCCCCTCTCCCTCTCTTCCTCTCTTCCTCTCTGCTCTAACCTGTTCTCTCTCCCCCTCTCCCTCTCTTCCTCTCTGCTCTAACCTGACCTCTCTCCCCTCTCCCTCTCTTCCTCTCTGCTCTAACCTGTCCCCTCTCCCTCTCCTCCTCTCTGCTCTAACCTGTCCCCTCTCCCTCTCTTCCTCTCTGCTCTAACCTGTCCTCTCTCCCCTCTCCCTCTCTTCCTCTCTGCTCTAACCTGTCCCCTCTCCCTCTCCCCCTCTCTGCTCTATCCTGTCCTCTCTCCCCTTCTCCCTCTCCTCCTCTCTGCTCTAACCTGTCCCCTCTCCCTCTCTTCCTCTCTGCTCTAGCCTGTCCACTCTCCCTCTCTTCCTCTCTGCTCTAACCTGTCCTCTCTCCCCTTCTCCCTCTCCTCCTCTCTGCTCTAACCTGCCCCCTCTCCCTCTCCTCCTCTCTGCTCTAACCTGTCCTCTCTCCCCCTCTCCCTCTCCTCCTCTCTGCTCTAACCTGTCCTCTCTCCCCCTCTCCCTCGCCTCCTCTCTGCTCTAACCTGTCCCCTCTCCGCCTCTGCTCTAGCCTGTCCCCTCTCCCTCTCTTCCTCTCTGCTCTAACCTGTCCTCTCTCAACCCTCTCCCTCTCCTCCTCTCTGTTCTAACCTGTCCTCTCTCCCCCTCTCCCTCTCCTCCTCTCTGCTCTCCGGTGTTCTCTCTCCCCTTCTCCCTCTCTTCCTCTCTGCTCTAACCTGTCCTCTGTCCCCCTCTCCCTCTCCTCCTCTCTGCTCTAACCTGTCCTCTGTCCCCCTCTCCCTCTCTTCCTCTCTGCTCTAACCTGTCCCCTCTCCCTCTCCTCCTCTCTGATCTAACCTGTTCTCTCTCCCCTCTCCCTCTCTTCCTCTCTGCTCTAACCTGTCCTCTGTCCCCCTCTCCTTCTCCTCCTATCTACTCTAACCTGTCCTCTCTCCCCCTCTCCCTCTCCTCCTCTCTGCTCTAACCTGTCCTCTGTCCCCCTCTCCCTCTCCTCCTCTCTACTCTAACCTGTCCCCACTCCCTCTCTTCCTCTCTACTCTAACCTGTCCTCTGTCCCCCTCTCCCTCTCCTCCTCTCTGCTCTAACCTGTCCTCTGTCCCCCTCTCCCTCTCTTCCTCTCTGCTCTAACCTGTCCCCTCTCCCTCTCCTCCTCTCTGATCTAACCTGTTCTCTCTCCCACTCTCCCTCTCTTCCTCTCTGCTCTAACCTGTTCTCTCTCCCACTCTCCCTCTCTTCCTCTCTGCTCTAACCTGTCCTCTGTCCCCCTCTCCTTCTCCTCCTATCTACTCTAACCTGTCCTCTCTCCCCCTCTCCCTCTCCTCCTCTCTGCTCTAACCTGTCCTCTGTCCCCCTCTCCCTCTCCTCCTCTCTGCTCTAACCTGTCCTCTCTCCCCCTCTCCCTCTCCTCCTCTCTGCTCTAACCTGTCCCCTCTCCCTCTCCGCCTCTACTCTAACCTGTCCCCTCTCCCTCTCTTCCTCTCTACTCTAACCTGTCCTCTGTCCCCCTCTCCCTCTCCTCCTCTCTACTCTAACCTGTCCCCTCTCCCTCTCTTCCTCTCTGCTCTAACCTGTCCTCTTTCCCCATCTCCATCTCCTCCTCTCTACTCTAACCTGTTCTCTCTCCCCCTCTCCCTCTCCTCCTCTCTACTCTAACCTGTCCCCTCTCCCTCTCTTCCTCTCTACTCTAACCTGTCCTCTCTCCCCCTCTCCCTCTCCTCCTCTCTGCTCTAACCTGTCCTCTGTCCCCCTCTCCCTCTCCTCCTCTCTACTCTAACCTGTCCCCACTCCCTCTCTTCCTCTCTACTCTAACCTGTCCCCTCTCCCTCTCCTCCTCTCTACTCTAACCTGTCCCCTCTCCCTCTCTTCCTCTCTTCCTCTCTGCTCTAACCTGTCCCCTCTCCCTCTCTTCCTCTCTTCCTCTCTGCTCTAACCTGTTCTCTCTCCCCCTCTCCCTCTCTTCCTCTCTGCTCTAACCTGTCCTCTCTCCCCTCTCCCTCTCTTCCTCTCTGCTCTAACCTGTCCCCTCTCCCTCTCCTCCTCTCTGCTCTAACCTGTCCCCTCTCCCTCTCTTCCTCTCTGCTCTAACCTGTCCTCTCTCCCCTCTCCCTCTCTTCCTCTCTGCTCTAACCTGTCCCCTCTCCCTCTCCCCCTCTCTGCTCTATCCTGTCCTCTCTCCCCTTCTCCCTCTCCTCCTCTCTGCTCTAACCTGTCCCCTCTCCCTCTCTTCCTCTCTGCTCTAGCCTGTCCCCTCTCCCTCTCTTCCTCTCTGCTCTAACCTGTCCTCTCTCCCCTTCTCCCTCTCCTCCTCTCTGCTCTAACCTGTCCCCTCTCCCTCTCCCCCTCTCTGCTCTAACCTGTCCTCTCTCCCCTTCTCCCTCTCCTCCTCTCTGCTCTAACCTGTCCCCTCTCCCTCTCTTCCTCTCTGCTCTAACCTGTCCCCTCTCCCTCTCCGCCTCTGCTCTAGCCTGTCCCCTCTCCCTCTCTTCCTCTCTGCTCTAACCTGTCCTCTCTCAACCCTCTCCCTCTCCTCCTCTCTGCTCTAACCTGTCCTCTCTCCCCCTCTCCCTCTCCTCCTCTCTGCTCTAACCTGTTCTCTCTCCCCTTCTCCCTCTCTTCCTCTCTGCTCTAACCTGTCCTCTGTCCCCCTCTCCCTCTCCTCCTCTCTGCTCTAACCTGTCCTCTGTCCCTCTCCCTCTCTTCCTCTCTGCTCTAACCTGTCCCTCTCCCTCTCCTCCTCTCTGATCTAACCTGTTTTCTCTCCCCCTCTCCCTCTCTTCCTCTCTGCTCTAACCTGTCCTCTGTCCCCCTCTCCATCTCCTCCTCTCTACTCTAACCTGTCCTCTCTCCCCCTCTCCCTCTCCTCCTCTCTGCTCTAACCTGTCCTCTGTCCCCCTCTCCCTCTCCTCCTCTCTACTCTAACCTGTCCCCACTCCCTCTCCTCCTCTCTACTCTAACCTGTCCCCTCTCCCTCTCTTCCTCTCTTCCTCTCTGCTCTAACCTGTTCTCTCTCCCCCTCTCCCTCTCTTCCTCTCTGCTCTAACCTGTCCTCTCTCCCCTCTCCCTCTCTTCCTCTTTGCTCTAACCTGTCCCCTCTCCCTCTCCTCTCTGCTCTAACCTGTCCTCTCTCCCCCTCTCCTTCTCCTCCTCTCTGCTCTAACCTGT
>NW_027009816.1:22500-32500 GCF_036934945.1 Oncorhynchus masou masou
GGGAGGGAGGGAGAGGAGAAGGGGAGGTTGAAAAGAGAGGGGGAGTTTTGGGAGGGAGAGGATAGTGGGTTTTGTTGAAAAGAGAGGGGGAGGGAGGGAGAGGAGATTTTTGTGGAGGTTGAAAAAGAGAGGGGGAGGGGGAGGGAGAGGAGAAGGGAGGTTGAAAAGAGAGGGGGAGGGAGTGGAGAGGAGAAGGGGAGGTTGAAAAGAGAGGGGGAGGGAGGGAGAGGTGTGAAGGGGGAGGTTAAAAGAGGGGGAGGGAGAGGAGAAGGGATCAAAAAAAGTGAGAGGGGGAGGGAGGGAGAGGAGAAGGGGAGGTCTTAAAAGAGAGGGAATTTTGGGAGAGGATGAGGAAAAGATATGCCCTCGGGGATGCGGCCTGGTGTGTGAAGTCTAGCAATGTGTGTGCGTGTGTGTGTGTTGTGTTATATAGTGGATTTTGTGTGTGTTTTTTGTGTGTGTGTGTTATATAGTGAGTTTTGTGTGTGTGTGTGTTATATAGTGGGTTTTTGTGTGTGTTTTTTGTGTGTGTGTGTTATATAGTGGGTTTTGTGTGTATTTTTGTGTGTGTGTGTTATATAGTGGGTTTTGTGTGTGTTTTTTGTTTGTGTGTGTTATATGGTGGGTTTTGTGTGTGTTATATAGTTTTTGTGTGTGTGTTATATAGTGGGTTTTCTGTGTGTTTTGTGTGTGTGTGTGTGTGTGTGTGTGTGTGTGTGTGTGTGTGTTATATAGTGTGTTTTGTGTGTGTGTGTTTTACATAGTGAGTTTTGTGTGTGTGTGTGTGTGTGTGTGCCCTGTGTAGTGTGTGTGTGTGTGTGTGTGTGTTTGGTGTGCTCAGTGTGTGTGTGTGTGTGTGTGTTATATAGTGAGTTTTGTTTGCGTGTGTGTGTTATATAGTGAGTTTTGTTTGTGTTTTTTGTTTGTGTGTATTATATAGTGGGTTTTGTGTGTGTTTTTTGTGTGTGTGTTATATAGTGGGTTTTACTCTGTGTGTGTGTGTGTGTGTGTGTGTGTGTGTGTTATATAGTGTGTTTTGTGTGTGTGTGTTTTACCATAGTGAGTTTTGTGTGTGTGTGTGTGTGTGTGTGTGTGTGTGTGTGTGTGTGTGTGTGTGTGTGTGTGTGTGTGTGTGTGTGTGTGTGTGTGTGTGTTATATAGTGAGTTTTGTTTCGTGTGTGTGTTATATAGTGAGTTTTGTTTGTGTGTGTGTGTTATATAGTGGGTTTTGTACTGTGTGTGTTTTTGTGTGTTATATAGTGGGTTTTGTGTATGTGTGTGTTATATAGGCTTTGTATATGTGTATGAACTTAACCGATGTCAGGCCCTGACCTTAGAGAACCTTTTATTTCTCTATTTTGGTTAGCTCAGGGTGTGACTAGGTGGGTAGTCTAGTTTTTTATTTTCTATGTTGGCCTGGTATGGTTCCCAATCAGAGGCAGCTGTCTATTGTTGTCTCTGATTGGGGATCATATTTAGCTTTTCCCCCTGTTGTGTGTTTGATCTTGTTTTTGTATTGTAGCATTTAGCCCTACAAAGCTGCACGTTGGTTTTGTTACTCTTTATTGTTTTGTTGCTGGTTCACATTAATAAACATGAGGAACACCTTTACACCTTGGTCCAATCCTTCCAACAACTGTGAACCTTACAACCGATTTCACCTTAACTTACTGTACCATCAACTTACTGTATCCTGTATTCTAGGGTGTGTGTGTGTGTGTGTGACTTTGTGTGTGTGTGTGTGTGTGTGTGTGTGTGTGTGTGTGTGTGTGTGTGTGTGTGTGTGTGTTTGTTTGTTTGTTTGTTTGTTTGTTTGTTTGTTTGAGTGTGCATGCTCCAGTATTACACTGGCTATTGTGGCTGTCTGGCAGTTGTTAGGCCACATCTGTATAGGACTCAGTTCTCTCGCTCTCGTCCTCCTCCCTCCCATGACAGCGGTCCCTCTTCCTCTCTCTATGACACGTCCACTGTAGAGGTAGAGGCTCCAGTACTGTCAGCGCCTGACTCATCCTTCTCTTTTTTCTGGAAGTGGGGAGAAGAGAGCCTGTTTTTTCCTGCCCTGGACAGCACCAAAGAGAGCGGGGGATGGAGAGACAGAGATACAGAGAGAGAGAGGATGGAGAGACAGAGATACAGAGAGAGAGAGAGAGGATGGAGAGACAGAGATACAGAGAGAGAGGATGGATGGAGAGACAGAGATACAGAGAGCAAGAGGATGGAGAGACAGAGATACAGAGAGAGAGGATGGAGAGACAGAGATACAGAGAGAGAGGATGGAGAGACAGAGATACAGAGAGAGAGGATGGAGAGACAGAGATACAGAGAGAGAGGATGGAGAGACAGAGATACAGAGAGAGAGAGAGGATGGAGAGACAGAGATACAGAGAGAGAGAGGATGGAGAGACAGAGATACAGAGAGAGAGAGGATGGAGAGACAGAGATACAGAGAGAGAGAGATACAGGATGGAGAGACAGAGATACAGAGAGAGAGAGGATGGAGAGACAGAGATACAGAGAGAGAGAGAGAGGATGGAGAGACAGAGATACAGAGAGAGGATGGAGAGACAGAGATACAGAGAGAGAGGATGGAGAGACAGAGATACAGAGAGAGAGAGAGGATGGAGAGACAGAGAGAGAGAGGATGGAGAGACAGAGATACAGAGAGAGAGATGGATGGAGAGACAGAGATACAGAGAGAGAGAGGATGGAGAGACAGAGATACAGAGAGAGAGGATGGAGAGACAGAGATACAGAGAGAGGATGGAGAGACAGAGCTACAGAGAGAGGGGATGGAGAGACAGAGATACAGAGAGAGAGAGGATGGAGACAGACAGAGATACAGAGAGAGAGCCCAGGATGGATGACAGAGATACAGAGAGAGAGGGGATGGAGAGACAGAGATACAGAGAGAGAGAGGATGGAGAGACAGAGATACAGAGAGAGATAGGATGGGAGACAGAGATACAGAGAGAGAGAGGATGGAGAGACAGAGATACAGAGAGAGAGGATGGAGAGACAGAGAGAGAGGATGGAGAGACAGAGATACAGAGAGAGAGGATGGAGAGACAGAGATACAGAGAAGAGAGGATGGAGAGACAGAGATACAGAGAGAGAAGGATGGAGAGACAGAGATACAGAGAGAGATGAGGACTGTTAATTTTTAGAAAGTTTACCTTACTTGGCTCTCAGAAGACAGGCTATGTGCTCACTGCCCACAAAACACAGAGATACAATAAAGAGACATATTTCCCTCAGATTTGAATTGAATTTTGACAGATAGAGACTGGGAGGATGGAGAGATACAGTGTGATCAGAGACAGAGAGAGGACCTGGAGAGACAGAGATACCAGTGAGAGAGACAGAGATACATTGAGAGACAGAGATATCTAGAGTCCTTTCAAATACAGAAAAAGGATGGAGAGACAGATATAAGATGACATTTTCAATGGATGGAGAGACTGTATGTGTGATGTCTACTGTTAATTTTTATTGTTTAGGATGCTTTTTGGACAGAGATACAGATGTTTCCCATGCCAATGGAGAGACAGAATTGAAGAGATTGAGAGGATGGAGAGACAGAGATACAGAGAGAGAGAGGATGGAGAGACAGAGATACAGAGAGAGAGAGGATGGAGAGACAGAGATGGAGGATGGAGAGACAGAGAGAGACAGAGAGGATACAGAGATACAGAGAGAGAGAGGATGGAGAATGGAGACAGAGATACAGAGAGAGAGAGGATGGAGAGACAGAGATACAGAGAGAGAGAGGATGGACAGAGATACAGAGATACAGAGAGAGAGAGGATGGAGAGACAGAGATACAGAGAGAGAGGAGGATGGAGAGACAGAGATACAGAGAGAGAGAGAGAATGGAGAGACAGAGAGAGGATGGAGAGAGACAGAGATACAGAGAGAGAGAGGATGGAGAGACAGAGATACAGAGAGAGAGAGGATGGAGAGACAGAGAGACAGAGAGAGAGGATGGAGAGACAGAGATACAGAGAGAGAGAGGATGGAGAGACAGAGATACAGAGATGGAGAGACAGAGATACAGAGATACAGAGAGAGAGAGGATGGAGAGACAGAGATACAGAGAGAGAGAGGATGGAGAGACATAGATACAGAGAGAGAGGATGGAGAGACAGAGATACAGAGAGAGGATGGAGAGACAGAGATACAGAGAGAGAGAGGATGGAGAGACAGAGATACAGAGAGAGAGAGGATGGAGGGACAGAGATACAGAGATACAGAGAGAGACAGAGATGGAGAGACAGAGATACAGAGAGAGAGAGGGGGATGGAGAGACAGAGATACAGAGAGAGGGATGGATGGAGAGACAGAGATACAGAGAGAGAGAGGGAGGGACAGAGAGACAGAGATACAGAGAGAGAGAGGGAGGGATGGAGAGACAGAGATACAGGGAGGGATGGAGGATGGAGAGACAGAGATACAGAGATAGAGAGAGAGGAGGATGGAGAGACAGAGATACAGAGAGAGGGAGGGATGGAGAGACAGAGATACAGAGAGAGAGAGGGAGGATGGAGAGACAGAGATACAGAGATACAGAGAGGGAGGATGGAGAGACAGAGATAGAGAGAGAGAGGGAGGGATGGAGAGACAGAGATACAGAGAGAGAGAGGGATGGAGAGACAGAGATACAGAGAGAGGGATGGGGAAGGAGAGACAGAGATACAGAAGAGAGAAGGGGGGGAGAGACAGAGATACAGAGAGAGAGGGAGGGATGGAGATACAGAGAGAGAGGGAGGGATGGAGAGACAGAGAGAGAGAGAGAGAGAGAGAGAGAGGGATGGAGAAGACAGAGAGAGAGAGAGAGGGGGGAGAGGAGGGATACAGAGAGAGAGGGGGATGGAGAGAGAGAGAGAGAGAGAGAGAGGGATGGAGAGACAGAGAGAGAGGGAGGGATGGAGAGACAGAGATACAGAGAGAGAGGAGGATGGATGGACAGGAGAGACAGAGAGACAGAGAGAGAGAGAGGAGGGATGGAGACAGAGATACAGGGAGAGATGGAGAGGAGGGATGGAGAGACAGAGATACAGAGAGAGAGAGAGAGAGGGGAGGGATGGAGAGACAGAGATACAGAGAGAGAGAGAGAGGGGGGGGAGAGATGGAGAGACAGAGATACAGAGAGAGAGGATGGAGAGACAGAGATACAGAGAGAGAGAGGGAGGGATGGAGAGACAGAGATACAGGAGAGAGGATGGGAGACAGGATACAGGAGAGGGAGGGATGGAGAGATAAAACAATGTTTTTTAGAATTTATTTTAGAAAGAGGGATAGAAAGAGAGAAGACTGAAGAAGAGCAAGAAAGTGTGAGACAGGACATTAGACAAGAGATATAAAGAAGATATTAACAAGAGAGGGAAATAAATTATAAACAGATTGAAAAAGTGACAAACAGAAAAATAAGAAAAGTAAGAGATATACGGTGTGTTTCAGAGAGGGAGATAACTTTGGCAGTGTAAACATATGGTTCCCATGCCAATAAAGCCCCTTGAATTGAGAGAGAGAGAGAGAGAGAGAGAGAGAGAGAGAGAGATAGAGAGAGACAGTGAAAAGAGAGGGAGAATGAATACACAGGGTAAGACAGGACATGTTAACTTGGTGACATCATGTGTTAGTCAGATGTTGTGTCTGTCTGTTGTGGGATCCCCAGGCAGAGACAGCCCACTAAAACAACCTTGTCATGCTCTCTACTCTCTCTACTCTCTCTGCTCTCTCTAATCTCTCTGCTCTCTCTACTCTCTCTGCTCTCTCTACTCTCTCTACTCTCTGCTCTCTCTGCTCTCTCTACTCTCTCTGCTTTCTCTACTCTCTCTGCTCTCTCTGCTCTCTCTACTCTCTCTGGTCTCTCTGCTCTCTCTGCTCTCTCTGCTCTCTCTACTCTCTCTGGTCTCTCTGTTCTCTCTGGTCTCTATGTTCTCTCTACTCTCTCTGGTCTCTCTACTCTCTCTGGTCTCTCTACTCTCTCTGCTCTCTCTGCTCTCTCTACTCTCAATTCAATTCAATTCAATTCAATTCAATTCAAGGGGCTTTATTGGCATGGGTAACATGTGTTAACATTGCCAAAGCAAGTAAGGTAGATAATATATAAAGTGAAACAAACAATAAAAATTAACAGTAGATATAACACATACAGAACTTTCAAATCAATAAAGACATTACAAATGTCATATTATATATACATACAGTGTTTTTACAATGTACAAATGGTAAAGGACACAAGATAAAATAAATAACCCTGGGGCGGCAGGGAGCCTAGTGGTTAGAGCGTTGGACTAGTGACCAGAAGGTTGTGAGTTCAAACCCCTGAGCTGACAAGGTACAAATCTGTCCTTCTGCCCCTGAACAGGCAGGTAACCCACTGTTCCCAGACCGTCATTGAAAATAAGAATTTGTTCTTAACTGACTTGCCTGGTTAATTAAAATAAATAAATATGGGTTGTATTTACAATGGTGAGTGTTCTTCACGGTTGCCCTTTTCTCGTGGCAACAGGTCACAAATCTTGCTGCTCTGATGGCACACTGTGGAATTTCACCCAGTAGATATGAGAGTTTTCAAAATTGGATTTGTTTTCGAATTCTTTGTGGATCTGTGTAATCTGAGGGAAATATGTCTCTCTAATATGGTCATACATTGGGCAGGAGGTTAGGAAGTGCAGCTCAGTTTCCACCTCATTTTGTGGGCAGTGAGCACATAGCCTGTCTTCTCTTGAGAGCCATGTCTGCCTACGGCGGCCTTTCTCAATAGCAAGGCTATGCTCGCTGAGTCTGTACATAGTCAAAGCTTTCCTTAATTTTGGGTCAGTCACAGTGGTCAGGTATTCTGCCGCTGTGTACTCTCTGTTTAGGGCCAAATAGCATTCTAGTTTGCTCTATTTTTTTGTTAATTCTTTCCAATGTGTCAAGTAATTATCTTTTTGTTTTCTCATGATTTGGTTGGGTCTAATTGTGCTGCTGTCATGGGGCTCTGTAGGGTGTGTTTGTGAACAGAGCCCCAGGACCAGCTTGCTTAGGGTCTCTTCTCCAGGTTCATCTCTCTGTAGGTGATGGCTTTGTTATGGAAGGTTTGGGCATCGCTTCCTTTTAGGTGGTTATAGAATTTAACAGCTCTTTTCTGGATTTTGATAATTAGTGGGTATCGGCCTAATTCTGCTCTGCTCTACTCTCTCTCTCTCTCTACTCTCTACTCTCTACTCTCTCTGGTCTCTCTGTTCTCTCTGGTCTCTATGTTCTCTCTACTCTCTCTGGTCTCTCTGTTCTCTCTGGTCTCTCTGTTCTCTCTACTCTTTCTGTTCTCTCTACTCTCTCTGGTCTCTCTGTTCTCTCTACTCTCTCTGGTCTCTCTGTTCTCTCTGGTCTCTCTGTTCTCTCTATTTCTGTCTCTCTTTCTACTGGTCTTCTGTTCTCTCTACTCTCTCTGGTCTCTCTGTTCTTTGTTCTCTCTGTTCTCTTACTATTTATGTTCTCTCTACTCTCTCTGTTCTCTCTGTTCTCTACTCTGTTCTCTCTGTTCTCTCTACTCTCTCTACTGACCTCACTGGAACCTTTGGCCAAGTACCATGTTCTGCACACATCCTGACCAGATCACATCCTGACCAGATCACATCCTGACCAGATCACATCCTGACCAGATCACACCCTGACCAGATCACATCCTGACAAGATCACATTCTGACCAGATCACATCCTGACCAGATCACACCCTGACCAGATCACATCCTGACAAGATCACATTCTGACCAGATCACATCCTGACCAGGTCACATCCTGTACAGGTCACATCCTGACAAGATCACATCCTGACAAGATTCACATTCTGACCATGTCACATCCTGACCAGGTCACATCCTGACCATGTCACATCCTGACCAGGTCACATCCTGACCATGTCACATCCTGACCAGGTCACATCCGGACCTGTACATCCTGGTCACATCCTGACCATGACACATCCTGACCATGTCACATCCTGACCAGGTCACATCCTGACCATGACACATCCTGGCCAGGTTACATCCTGACCATGACACATCCTGACCAGGTCACATCCTGACCAGGTCACATCCTGACCAGGTCACATCCTGGCCATGTCACATCCTGGCCAGGTCACATCCTGACCATGTCACATCCTGACCATGTCACATCCTGACCAGATCACATCCTGACCAGGTCACATCCTGGCCATGTCACATCCTGACCATGTCACATCCTGACCAGGTCACATCCTGACCATGTCACATCCTGACCAGGTTACATCCTGACCATGACACATCCTGACCAGGTCACATCCTGTACAGGTCACATCCTGGCCATGTCACATCCTGACCAGGTTACATCCTGACCATAACACATCCTGACCAGGTCACATCCTGACCAGGTTACATCCTGACCAGGTCACATCCTGGCCATGTCACATCCTGACCAGGTCACATCCTGACCATGTCACATCTGACCAGGAACAGTAATATGCACTAGTCACTGCATACTCCTCTGAGAAGGCTAATGGATAATGCTATGTAGAGCATCTGAAGAGACTGGTCTATTTGAATGGTAATTGTGAGTGTCCCAGTAGCAGTAGTCAGAGCAGAGGAATGGGCTGTCAGGGCCTCTGCCCACATCATTATCCTCTTTGTCTTTAGGGGAATAGTCAGCCCCATGGAGAGCAGTGGGAGAGGTCGTAAATACTATTTAATCGTCCAGTCAGTGTGTGACCGTGTACATGCATGCGTGTGTATGTTTACTGTGTGTGTGTATGAGATAGAAAGTGGGCTTCATTAAGTGTGACATCCTGTAGAGGGAGAGTGGGAGCTGTGGGCCTCAGCCATCTGCTATTCAGCAGTACTGTAACCCTCCTCAGCCATCTGCTATTCAGCAGTATTGTAACTCTCCTCAGCCATCTGCTATTCAGCAGTATTGTAACCCTCACTCAGCTGTCTGCTAATGGATAATGCATTGTAGACCCTCTGAAGCTGTCTGCTATTTGAATGGCATTGTGAGTGTCCCAGCCATCTGCTATTCAGCAGCATTGTCAACCCTCCTCATTAGCTGTCTGCTATTCAGCAGCATTGTAAACCCTCCTCCAGCCATCTGCTATTCAGCAGCATTGTAACCCTCCTGTGCTGTCTGTATTCAGCAGTGGGCTTCATTAAGTTGAGGAGTGGAGGACCCTCCTCAGCCATCTGCTATTCAGCAGTATTGTAACTCTCCTCAGCTGTCTGCTATTCAGCAGTATTGTAACCCTCCTCAGCCATCTGCCATTCAGCAGTATTGTAACCCTCCTCAGCTGTCTGCTATTCAGCAGTATTGTAACCCTCCTCAGCTGTCTGCTATTCAGCAGTATTGTAACCCTCCTCAGCTGTCTGCTATTCAGCAGCATTGTAACCCTCCTCAGCCATCTGCTATTCAGCAGCTTTGTAACCCTCCTCAGCCATCTGCTATTCAGCAGCATTGTAACCCTCCTCAGCTGTCTGCTATTCAGCAGTATTGTAACCCTCCTCAGCCATCTGCTATTCAGCAGTATTGTAACCTCCTCAGCTGTCTGCTATTCAGCAGCATTGTAACCCTCCTCAGCTGTCTGCTATTCAGCAGTATTGTGACCCTCCTCAGCTGTCTGCTATTCAGCAGTATTGTAACCCTCCTCAGCTGTCTGCTATTCAGCAGTATTGTAACCCTCCTCAGCTGTCTGCTATTCAGCAGTATTGTAACCCTCCTCAGCTGTCTGCTATTCAGCAGTATTGTGACCCTCCTCAGCTGTCTGCTATTCAGCAGCATTGTAACCCTCCTCAGCTGGCTGCTATTCAGCAGTATTGTAACCCTCCTCAGCTGGCTGCCTCTCCACAAGCATGTCTTCTCAATGGAATTCTCTCTCTCTCTGTCTCTCTACCTCTCTCTCGCTGTCTCTCTACCTCTCTCTGTCTCTCTACCTCTCTCTCTCTACCTCTCTCTCTCTACCTCTACCCCTCTCTCTCTCTCTCTACCT
>NW_027009816.1:37500-39368 GCF_036934945.1 Oncorhynchus masou masou
TGAGTTAACTATCTGCTTCCTATGACCTACTTCATGCACCATCTACATTGTTGTACACACACACTATATTGTGTATTGTCCTGGACAGGTATGTGTGATTTATGGTGTGTGTGTGTGTGTGTGTGTGTTGTGAAGAAAGACAGTGTGTTGTAGAATAGATGCATGTACAGCACTCCACCCCTAGAGAGTAGAGGTGGGTGGGAGCCTGCCTAGCCCTGCAGTGAAGTCAGAGTTATGTCAGCCAGATAAGAGACTTTACCTCCAGGGGCGACTCTTCCTCATCCTCCCCCTACCTGTCTGTGACAGGAGCTTTGTCTCCCTAGACCACCACCTATCCCTCCATTCCTCTCTGCTCTTTTCTCCCTCCATTCCTCCCTCCCCAGGTTGCAGGTGAACTTCCTGGCCCCTAGTGTTTGGGCGATAGATGCGGTCTCTCTCTCTCTCTCTGCCTCTCTCTGTCAGAACAGGGCAGCCATTGTTGTGAGGCGCTCTGCGGCGTTCTCCCCCAAGGTTACTGGGCTACAGGGAGCTGAAAGGACACGCTAAGATCAATCACTCAATCTTAAGAAGAAAGGTGATAGATTGAGAGAGTACAGAAAAGGGGGCGGGGGTCAGAAGGAGGGTGGAAGAGGCAAAGACACAGAGATAGGAGACATAGAAAAAAGAGTAGAGAGACAGACAGAGGAAGTCCGATAGAAAAGAGAGAGGGGACATGGAGAGAGACAGACATAGAGGAATGGAGGGAGGGATAGAGACTATTACACAGAGAGAGAGAGAGATATGGAGGGAGGAAGCAAGGGAATTAAAGGAGGCGTTAGGGGAACATAGAGTCCCTTTGATCCTGTCATCATGGTAACGTTGTGGGCATTAGGGCTCCCGAGTGTCGCAGCAGTCTAAGGCACTCCATCTCAGTGCATGAGGTGTCACTGCAGTCCCTGGTTCGAATCCAGGTTGCATCACATCCTGGATGATTGGCCCAGTGTTGGCCGGGGTACAAAAACATTATTTCTTTTAACCGTCTGCTCCCGGCCGAGGGGGCGGAGTCCACCTGGACTACATTGTATTCTGACAGGTGCTGTCTCTCCTAAACAGAACACTAGGCCTTCAATCCATCATTGCAGACCAAAGTCCAACATCTGGGCCCGGAACATTCATTTGGCACATTCCTTTGGCTGACATCATCGTGGAACATTCTCACACACACACAACGACCAGGTGTTACAGGTGTCACACTGGATAGGTCATGATACACACCTAGAAGGTACATGCTGAAGTACTGCATGTCCCATAGTGTTTAGCTTCCTGGTTTCCAGTGGGGCTGCTGATTGAAAGAAGGTCCATCTCAATAGACTGAAGTAGCTTTGTCTCCTTGTCTCCTTTCCTTCATCTGCACTGACCTGAATAGTCAAAGGAATGACAGCTTTCCATCTGTCTTGTTCTGTCACATAGTATGTAGTAAGGAGGCGGGAGGGGATGCCACTTTAGACTAGTGGGATACACCCTACCAGACATCCCCGGTCAAGGGACTGAGTCTGCCGTCCTCTAGAACTCTGATCTAGGATCAGCTGTTGGTGACGTCTTCATAAACAGCCCCATGTTGTAGCGTGTGAGATGGCTACAGATTTGTGATCAGCTGTTGGCTGTGTATTTGCAGATGTTGTTGTGAGTAATCACTACTAAATGGCTTGTAGCTCTCCAGGTGCACTGTGGCGTGCCGTGGAGTAGAGTGGGTGGGATGGTGTGTGTGTGTGTGTGTGTTGTTTTTATGTGCTTACAACGTATGTATAGGTGGGATGATGGGTGTATCATGTACACATACACACAAATATCTTCTTGTTTTTGATATGTTAGCAGGTTTGTGTGTGTGT